>NC_028637.1:37386561-37429120 GCF_001406875.1 Solanum pennellii | reverse complement strand
ACAATAAGGTTTCAGAATTAACAACACACCAAATTTTTATAGGTTTAACTTTGAACTAAAATTTCACCCACATTTATAATTCAAGCTCCTAATGTTGTTTCAACTAATATGTCACATTAAATATTTTCTTAAATTTTAAGCCTATGATTAACGCTTAACTTCTTCAAAAATCATAAGGCTAATGGTAAATATATAACACTATACACGTAATATTTAATTACGTACCTTAATATATTTAACTTAAATCTTTATTCGATATTAACTGAAGCCGCACAATGTAACACCTAAACTATGAATAAGTAGAAAGCACTGCAACGTGACAAGTTTGTAAAAATTGTCAAATCCAACATTTTCTCTAATATGTTATATGTATCATGTAGCTGGCAACTGGTTGACTAATGATTGGCTCATGATTCGCCATCACCATTTTTTTTATTAATTAACCTCAAAGTGCTTCAATTTGGCTTCCCAAATCCTTTCCAACAACGATTGCAACTACTGACAATGGCCTATGCCTTCAATAATAACAAAGATAATTAATGTCAGTTGCCAACATCTATACTACCGAACAACTAATTTCTTAGTTCTTAATTTCGACGAGATGATAGCATTCACGTCCACCAAAATATTTTATCACAATTAATGACATATATCAAAACAATAACTTCAATTTCCGATGAGATTAAAAACCAGAAATTTGAATCCACAGAATTAAATATACCTGCACTTTCGTTCTTCGCTCAACGCAGCCGCAAGTTAGTTCCTCCCTTTCCCTATTTTTTTTTTGAATTATTTAAGTACTAAAAGTGATAGGTTTTACCCACATATTTTATTAAATATTGGCTAAAAGGCTATAGGGTCTTAAATAAATTATCACTTTAGCCCATAAACTATTGATTAATTAACTTAAGTTAAACAAATATTCAAAAATTCTAAATAGGAGCTTTTGGGTCATTACAATATATGAATTCAAGAGTACAAAATCCTCATCGAGAATATTAAGGCTAAATGACTTGAAAAAGATAAAATCTTCATTGTTAGCTAGAAACAATGTTGTATTTGAGGTTTTTTAATATTTAATTCTTTTTTGTTTACTACTAAAGTGAACTGATTCGAAAAAATATAAAAAAATTCATCAAAATTCAAGGTTTATTCGGTTAACGATTAGAAGAACTAGAAACAAGTGGTATGAAGATTGAATCTTTATTATAGTATTCTAAATACTAAGTTGTGTATATACTTGTGAGAGAAAGGAAAAAACACTAGTAACATAAACTTAATGATTTTTGAGCATGCAATAGGTGAATCTATGGTTTAAATCTCCAAAAGAACACTTCGTGGTTCCAATGTGTAGTTTGATTGTACACAATGTCAAAGCATGGAAAAGAATATGTGGAAAATTATTTCAAATACCTAAAAAAAATTTGAGAATATATTTAAAACGAGGCGGGGTTTTTTGATTTTGTTAAAGTTAAAATTAGTCTTGCTATCTAATTTAAATTTGAAAGTACAAGATATGAAATTTAATGTCATCCTGTTATAATGTTAGACACAGAAAATTCTTGAACTATATTTGATATAGTGGTCGTTGAGTCTATCTTTACTACTATATGATATAATTAGTATAAAACAACAATTTAATAATACTCCTGTAAGGTTTTATTTGTCCTAAATTTCCTACCATAAATAGGTTTTCCTTTTAGAAAAAGGTTTTGGATTGACTAATCCTTTTTTCTAGTAGGAAAAGGTTTAGGATTCTGTAAATAGAGACATGTTACTTCTAACTTAATCAGCATTCACAATGTAGTCTTAAAGGGCTTTGAGAGTTTTGGTTAGGGGGAGAATTTGTGGGTCACAAGTTTGATACGTTATCACTTGTGTGAACCTCCCATGTAGTCCGAGTGAATTGGTTGCGTTTGTTTCTCTCTCTATTTTGTACTCTCATATTTATAGTGGATTTCTCATCTCTTTTATGGACATAGGTCGATTGACCGAACCACGTTAAATCTTTGTGTATTTTGGTATATTTCTCATTGTCTTCTTACTCGTGGTCATTCGAGGTTTGCATTGCTAGATTCCGTAGTTACACCTGCTTATTTCTGGTCCTAACAAGTGGTATCAGAGCCAGATTCAATTATGGAGTCAGGTTCAGTGGTTCGATAATCGATGATTGAACCAGGTTAGAAAGAGGTGTTCATCTTGATGGTTGTAGTTCTAGCCGCAACCTTTTTGACAGTAATGGAGATTTTGTTGGAGAAATTGTTTCAGAGAATTTTTCTGTGTTGAGACATAAATTTTGCAAAGGAGATTATGGAGTGGAGAAGCAAGTTGTTGAAGATTAAGTAAAGAAGTGGACAAATTTATTTTGTCAGAAATTCAGGCCAAGGAGGAGATTTGTTAGGTTTTATGTGTCCTAAATTTCTTACCACAAATAGGTCTCCTTTTAGGAAAAGGTTTTAGATTGACTAATCCTTTTTCTAGTAGGAAAAGGTTTTGGATTGACTAATCCTTTTTCTAGTAAGAAAAGGTTTAGGACTCTATAAATAGAGACATATTCCTTCTAACTTAATCAGCATTCACAATGTAGTCTTAAAGGTTTTGAGAGTTTTTGGTTAGGGAGAGAAATTGTGGGTCACAAGCTTGATACGTTATCACTTGTATGAACCTCCCATGTATTCTGAGTGAATTTGGTTGAGGTTGTTTCCCTCTGTATTTTGTACTCTCATATTTATAGTGGATTGCTCATCTTCTTTGTGGATGTAGGTTGATTGACCGAACCACGTTAAATTTTTGTGTCTATTGGTATATTTCTCGTTGTCTTCTTACTCGTGGTCTTTTGCGGTTTGCTTTGCTAGCTTCCGCATTTATACCTACTTATTTCGATCCTAACAACTCCTTCAAACGAATTGTATTCTTTGATGAAAAAGTGTCACTTAAAATATTGTAATTTTTCATGAAAATATATGAATATTTGTATAGACTCACATTGGTAAAAAAAATGATTTCATATGTAAAACAAATATTTGGGTCATATTGTTCTTATAGGACCCAAGAGACTATGGTCATGGGTAATTCTATTAAAAATGAATGATATGGAAAGGTCCTTTTTTAAAGGATGGCTGGCAAGGTGTTGATTCTAAAACAATGCCTGTATTTGAGAAAGTTATAAAAAGTAAAGAACAAAATATTTGTACAAAAAAGTTACCTCACAAAATTTTAAACCTTTTATTTTTGTTTGTTCTTACTTGAACCATGTTTTTCTGTGACATGAATGATCGGACATGTCAATTACAAAGCCTTGCAAAAACTGATCATCTTAGAAATTAATCCTAAATAATTTCTAGTGCAATTATTAAAAATATCAAGTATGTGTTGAATCTATGTTTGTTAAAATACTTATAAATTTGTTGAAAGGAACTTAATCATTTAGAATTGATTTACACTAACATTTGTGATATGAAGTCAACACCGTCTTTTTTNGGGGGGGGGGGGGGGGGGGGGGGATGTTTCATAAATTTTATTGACAATTGCACTGTATAACAATATGTCTATTTGTTGAACGGTAGGGATGAAGCAATAGAAACATATAGGAATTATAAAGTTGATGTTGAAAATCAATTGGATAAAAAGATATCATGATTAGAAGTGGTAGATGTGGAGCATATGACTTATTTTTAGAAGTGGTCAAACTGACTTAAAAGTCAGTTTTTGACTTATTAGAATGTTTGACAATTATCAAAGTGACTTATTTTAAGTCAAAAAGGACTTCTTTTAAGCTAAAAGCTAAAAGCTAGGTGAGGGGTGTTTCTTTTTTCAACTTAAAAGTCATTTTATATTGACTAAGTATATTACCTTTTTGCCCTTAATTCTTTTATTATTATTATTATTATTATTATTATTATTATTATTATTAGTATTATTATTATTATTATTATTATTTTATTATTATTATTATTATTATTAATTATTATTATTTACTTATTATTATTATTATTACTATTATTATTATTATTACTATTATTATTATTATTATTATTTATTATTATTATTTATTATTATTATAAGAATTATTTTTGTTATTATTAATTATTATTATTATTATTTTATTTTTTAAAAATATTTTATCATTGATATTATTGTTATTATTTTAATTTTAATTTTTTTATTATTAATATTATTATTATTTATTTATTATTATTATTATTATTAGTATTATTATTATTATTATTATTATAAAAAATTGTGATGATAAAGAAATATGCGAATGATAGGAAATATTCTTACTTATGGATGTAAAATATAAATTAATTTTATTTAATTTTTTTAAGTATAAAAACCTTAAATTAATCAATTTTTTATCATGCTAATAGTTTTAAGGGTATTTCAGACATTTTGATTAAAAAGAAGTGTTTACTAGCACTTCTTTGCCAAACACATCAACAACTTGTTTTTCTACTGAACCACTTTTATCCAAACACATAACTACTTATTTTAAAAATAAGTTTCAGCACTTTCAAAAGTATTTTTTAAAAGTTGTTTTTTTAAGAGCATCCAAACATTAGTAAAGGGAGCAACAAATAAAAAAACATTTGTTTTTTAGGAAATGGAGAAACAAAAAGTTTTATTTGTTCAGGCTCTGTTATATCCTGATAGAAAATTGCTTGTCGCCCATTTAAGTCTTGCCATGTTCATGTCTCCTATCGGCATAGCTGCCTTACCCGCTTTGCTTCAAATATGAGACAACCAAAAACAACAAACTTATCCTGCTTTTCATATCCGCAAACATCTCTGGGGCATAGCGAGACCGTTGAGTGAAATTGAGTCTACACTCATACACACTTACAGATTCTTGCATAGGAGTGAGGAATTCTCTAGCTTTTCATGGGTTGTAAATTACCAAAAAAAATGAAAAGAAAACGTAGATCTACATTAACAATACATTATCGTTTCTGAAAAAGAAAGAAAATGAAAAAAAATTAGATGAGAACAGAGAAGTTGGAGAGGGTTGGGAAGGGAAAAAAGAGAGAAATAGGGTTGGTGGGGAAGGAAAAGAAGAACGAAGTAAAAAAAATTCATTTTTTCAATTTTCTTATATTATTTTTTCAAAAGAATTAGAATAGATTAACATATTGAGTTTCATCAAGTTTAAGGGTTGAGTTGACAAAGGGTCAAGTAAAATGATTAATAATACAAATTCGTACAAGTATAAGGGTCCATCAAACCATTTTGTCTTTTTTTTTTAAACTTAACTTTCTGTTGACATGGGTTGAGATGAGTTTATGTTTCTACACTAAGCATTTTAGTCATGTACTTGTGTTCTTTAAATATTAACTTTTACCTTATAAGAAGTGTGTTGATTAATGACACTTTCAATTAGACAGAATTGCATAGACAATGCAAATTAGACATTAAGTTCTCTTATGCTCCTTTGGAATCTGTTTGGTGTACACGTGTATGTAGTTATAATTTCTATTATTACCTTTTAAAAAATAATCAAGACTATCGAATGGAAGTTATTATCCTACAAAACACTTTAACTCTTATTCAATTACACCTGTCTCTTGGTTATATAATTCTAGATGTTGTTGTTCTCTTCACCTAGAGCTGTCAAAAAGAGCTTAGTATATAGGGTCGATCAAATTCAACTATTTATTGGGGTTGAGTTGGGATAGGATTTTCAAGCCCCTTTAAAATAGGGCTTATAAATCTAACCCATATAAGCCTTAGCCCATGAGGCTTGATTGGGGTCGGGTCGGGGTAGACCTTTTTTATCATTTTTTTCTAATTTCTTTAGATTATTTCTTCTAGTTAATTCTGAGACGTTTCTCAAACATTTGCATGAAAAGATATGTTATTTGATTTGTCAATTGACACTTCAAATATCATATGAGCCGCGTAATCTTGGACAAGGTAGTAGAGATATCTCCAAAAGATAAATAGTCATATTGAATATTTTTAATGTTTTCAAATTACCTTTAAAAGTACTTAGAACTCACTTTAATCAACAACTTAAAATAATTTATAAAAAATAAAAGGATTTTTATTTTTTTATATTGAATCTCAAATTATATATGTATAGAATTAATTGTGATACAAAGACTAACATATATGGATTCCGTATTGTATAAAAATAATTACGGATAAAGATAACCCCAATGAGTATACATGGGAGAAGGAAATTGAAGTATTTTAGTTAGAAAGTGCGTATAAAAATTGGGTTAGTTCCTTTAAATTTTGTGAGTTTACCTGAGTTTGTGGCGTTGTGTTGATGAAAAAGTTGTCTTTGGAGTGATAGTCAAGGTTGACTAAGCGTAATGGTAATAAGAGTTTGTGATGAATTATGACGGGATGCAACTATATAATCAAATTGTTTGTTAAGCAAATTTATTTATCGGAATTCCGACTTGCAAGTATCTAAGGTTGTGATTTTCTAATATGTGGTAAGTAACGTGGTTGTATGGTTTAAGAGACGGTGGGACATCACTCGAATAAAATTTTTAATAGCTAATGTTATAATGAAGGAAAGTATTGGAATGTAGTGCAACCTTTAGAGAGAGGCTATAACAAGAATATTTTATTTGGTTGTGAACTAAAGAGATATCCTTAAAGGGGTATATAATTGGGTTTAGAGACGTGTGATTTATTTCGTGTTGATGTTGCTATGGTAATAGGTCACAGGTCCATTGTATTGGTTGACAACTATTGGAAAATACTTGAGAAAGGTGTGTACGACCATTTGATCGAAAGGGACGATAAGCTCTATGTATTGTTTTTGAGTTTAGTAATAAGCAAGATAAAATTTTAGGGACGGTTATTGTATGATCGAAGGAGATGCGATAAATGATAAATGAAGATCTCTAAATTCATAAGAATCTTCAAGGTACAAGCTAATACTTATAAATAAGGGGATTGTATTATGCGGTTGAATTTACAATTAAGATTTTTCATTGTAAGTCTACATTCATAGTAGTATATTTTGTCAAGGTATGAATTGGCAAGGTGAGAAATGACCAATTGTATCGGGCATTGACCTTTGAAGGAACTTACACCTACGTTGAGTCGTCAAATTTATTACTATTGATTGTTAAGTACCTAAGAAAGGTCTTATTTAAAAAGTGTTGGTTTATAATAAGGTAAATGGTCGGAGTGTTTGTGAAGATTCTTAGTATTGTGAGTATGATTCACTAGCTATGTAGTCGTGTGTTTTCTCTTTTGTGAGTTGATCCCTAGTGGTGGATCATGGGTACCAACCCTGTGATGTTCCCTTAATGGAGTGGGAAGATTGAGAAGATGTGGTTATTTCAAATGACATATGTGTTTTCTTTGAGTTGTTAATTGATTCACCGGTTCTACATGTACAACCTTGCTTATGAGAATTTATAAAAGAGTTACCATATATATTTATGGTTTTCCGACAATCTAATATTTCATCTTGTCGTCTAGGTCATTTATCGATTATATGTGGTTGAATGTAAGGATCATTGGATCCAATTTTACTATTTTTAAGAGGTAATCTATAATTGCTAAATCTAGCATTTAGATATTGTTGCTAAGGGTTGTATAGTTGGACATATCCCTCGATGAGTATCTAATTCTAAAGACAAAAATTTTACAACTTAAACTCATGGGTAATCGGGTTGTGCGATGGAGATACTGATTAGAACTATGATTGTTTGGGTAGTATGATTGAGTGTTGGCTGGTTCAGGTTCACCTCTAATTTTAGTGAGTTTTAATTTAGAATTTTATCATTGTTAAGTGAGAAAGGATTCATCCTCATGCTGTGTAAAATTCGTTGATGCCATGTTGCAGACATGCTAATGATCAACTTTGGGGGTTATAAGGAATAGTGTTTTTGTTAGTTAAGTGCATATAAAACAATAAATATTACTCACTTATTGTGGTTACTTCATTGAGGCATTGTATGAATGGATGTGTAGGTATTCAATCGATTAGTTAGGTAACAAAGTCTATATCATAAAGTGAGACTCAACTTTGTTAGACAAAACCTTCTATATGAAGAAGAACCGGTTGATACTCCTGATCTAGATGTTTAGGGGCTAACGACATATGAGACAAGTAACCCCTTTTGTTCACTGATACAGGTACTACTCTACCATTACTTTAGTCAGCCATCCCTATTTGATCACTCGAGGACGAGTGATGAGTAAATTGGTATCTATTGTAACCACCTGATTGCGTCGCTAGGGAAAAGCAAATAGAGAAAGAGTTGGGGTCATAAATCTTGTTCATAGTATTTTGAAATTTCCCAACCTAGTCCAAATTTTTACGAAATCGAAGTCATTAAGTTGTAGGGAATTTTTGTACAAATAGGGTTATTTGATTATGTTTTCAATTACCTGAGTATATAGGTAAGTCTTAAGGAAATTGTACGACTTTACGCAATTGAATTCGGGTGAGTAGAACTCTCGAAATCAATATTATCCTGAACAATAATTTATGAATGTCATTTGTTTAAGGTGAGTTGTGAAACGGGGGGCTCACTATCTTATGCAAGACACTTTGGCGGTGATTTTGGTTGCTATGGTGGGGCCACTGAAGCGGGGTGAGGGCCGCTATGACGTGCCAAACGCGACTTAATGTAGTAAATAAACGAATACAAGTCCTTCCTTGAAATTTTTGCACTATTATTGAGGATAAAGGTTAGATTTTAACTCCCCAATTCCATTTTCGATTTGTAGAACGTATCAAATGATTAATTATTGATGGGAGGATTTTGATCTAATATTTGTGGTGGAAATAGCCCTAATTGGAATCATGGGTTGATCTAGGGTTCATAGGATTTTATGTAATTTGAGTTATTAGTTATTGTTTATTGATTCCCCTATTATTATGATTATTTGTAGACCAACAACAAGCAGAACAACTCCAGAAAGGAAATGATCAAGTTTCGTAGGGTTTTAAGCTTTTTTTGAGGTACATGATAGTTGTGATTTCATATTTGTGATATGTTTGTTCTTGCTTCATTATGATTCATGTATGTATGCAAATATTGAATTATTAATCACACTAATTGTAAATGAGTATGAACGAATAACTATGAATCACTTCTTGACTGTATGATATTGAGAATATACTTGTGATTATTATTATGGTGTGTTGAATGGATCATTTTCCATGTACCCTCATGCTAACTGGGATAGATGTCCATGTTTCAGTATATTTTTGGGATCAGTTGCCACTTTCTGGCATAAACATTGGATAGGGTACCAAATTTTGTTATGCTAAAAGTTTTAGTTTCAGTTTCATGACAAGACTTGTGACTTGTTATAAATGAATATTGTTGAGCATGTGATAATCAATATAGTATATGTTCGGTATTTTTCATGTTGATAATGTTGTATTAACTTGCTTATGTTACACTTACTGGGATAGCCTTGTGATACTAAAAGTACATTGTGGTTGTGTACTGATACTATACTTTCTCTTATTTTTGTTGAGTATAGGGCATCTTGAGGTGGTTACTGATAGACCTCAACTAGGTGACTATTGAGTGTTACCTGATTCAAGGGTAAGCCAGTTCTTTCAGGATGCCATGGATCTATCCTATTTAACTACACCTATAAGGGACTCAGAGTATTTGTTCAAGATGTTAGTTTAGTTTTTTGGGTTGACCCCTTGTGATTAGACTTATCATTAATAGAGTTTTGGTACAATAGTTTTCAGGTTCTAGGGGTTGTTCTTCCACAATAGTTAATTAGTCTTTTGTTAAGCCTTTGGAGTTTATGAGGACCCCGTATTAATTATATAATTTCTCCACTTTTCATGCTTACATATCCTTAAATGTGTAGCACTTTGGCTAAATTTCTTAGTTGGGCTTTAGTAATGCTTCTTCCAATGGAGGGTTAATGTGGGTGTGAATCAGGATGGTCTGGGTCGTGAGAAAAGGATTGAGAAGGAAATGAAGTGTTGTGTCTCGCTTGAAGATTTGTGACTATGCCGAAGAGTTGTGACCTATATGAAAAGTTGTCTTTTCTAAAAGGTTGTGGCCGTTTGAAAGGTTATGCCTTTTCCAATGTGTCGTGACCTCTTCTGAAAGGTTATCTTCTTTCCTAATAATTATGACCCTTACCCTTTATTGGCTATAAATAGAGAGGCTTTATCTCATTTTTCTTCATTGAATTCTTTCCTTATTATGCACATATTTCTTACATAAGAAAATCGACTAGTCTTGCATGTCTATGTGATTTATTCGTGTCAATTTGTGTTCGTTGAAATTATCAATGTTTGAGGTACCGCTACATCTTTAATGGTTAATCCATTTTATCTTAGATGGAATTTATCTTTAACCTCGGGTACTTGAGGGAATTAAATTTCTTAAGGACAGTGTGTTCCGTGGACTCTGATTAGTTCTTTGCTTTTTTTTTAATCTTTTATTATTTCTGGTTTGCTAATCTGAATATAGGAGATAAATAGCTTCAGAAACTTATATTGTTTGTATTTTTTGTGGTAAAGAAATTACTTCAACTTTATGTGTTCTATTTATTGGAAAAAATAAGAATTATTTTATCATATGATAGAAGAGATTTGGGATGATTTAGTACTACATTAATATGTTAGAGTATATTTTCTGTGGTAAGGTTTTCTTAGATGAGAAATATTATTTTTATTTTTTATACCAAGTGTAGTCTAGCATTGAATCCTTTCAGTTTTCTTTTCAACGAGCAAAAATATTTTGTGCATTAAGGATAAGATGTTCTCTTTGATTAGTTTTCCTATATTTTTTATTTTATATAACTATGACAAGAAGTAAATGAATAAATATTGTCTCCTAACATTTTTTGAACATGAGTTTAGTTTCGCATTGAAATTCAATGTCTTCTAAGGAAAATTGTAATATGATAGAAACTAGGAAAGAAATAAAAACATTAGCTAGAAAAGTAACTTGCATGAAATCATTGTTGACAGACAGAATATGATTCAATGGTAGCAAAAATAATGTTATGTCTTTATCTTCCCTTAATTATTTTTTATTTCTATCCTTAATACTTTATGAGATTTGTTTCATAAATGTTAGGATAGATGGTCATTATGTGACGATCTCGGAATATTTAATATGTATTCTATTTAGAGGAGGGAAAAAACTTCATAATTTTTTACTCCATGTGAAATTTGATTGTATCTAAAATTTTGAAATAGAAAATCTTATGATTATTTGCACATTTGGTTTGAAGAATATTAGAACTTCACGAGCAAAATGAATTGTGCATTGGTTTATAAAATATAGAATATCAACCAATTTATTTATTACTTTCTTTGAATGAATATTTTGACTTGAAGAGTACAAAATCTTCGTCTTGAATATTAAGGCTAAATGACTTGAAAAAAGATAATATCTTCAGCGTTTGTTAGAAAAAGTTTTGTATTTGAGGTTTCTGGAGATTAAAATCTTTTTTATTTTCTAAAGTCTAAATGTGAAATTCATTTGAAGAGTATAAAAACATCATCAGAATTTAAGGTTCTTTCGATTAAGGATTACAAGAATATAAAAATATCATCGTTAAACTAGAAACAAGTTGTATAATGATTGAGTTTTTCTTATTAGTCTTTTAAATAGTGAGTGGCTTGTCTAGTTCTGACAGAAAGGGAAAAACAGAAGTAACATAAAATTAGTGATTTTTGAGCATATAATGGGTGTTTCTATTGATTAAATCTCCAACTGTAAGACCTGGAAAATGACTTAGGTGAACTAGAGCCTAACAATTTCTTCAAGATGGTTCAAGGTCCTAAATAGGTCTATAATGTGGTATTGAGGCAGTGTCTAGATTTTTAGGTGATTTGGAAGTGAAATGTCAAGGGACATCTAAGACGTTCGACGACTAAGTCATCAATGTGGTTCTATGTGTTTATGTGTGGTTCATGAGGTTATAAGGTCTTTAAATGAGTTATGATGGTGTATAAAGGCAGTGTGTCATTTTCGTGAAGTTTGGAGGTCAAACATCCATGACGTTCGAAAGTTTTGCCTTGAAACGACCTTGTGTGTCTATGCATGTTTCGTCGAGTTTTACGTGTTCAATTTGGATGAAATTAATGTGGGAGGTGCTTAACTCATGTAAACACATGTTTGGGTTGTAAACGTCCGGGAAAACATCCCCAAGGACCATCCAAGGGTCCTTGAGGAAGGACCCATGATTGGTGGCCTAGACTGCCCAAGACACAGCCTACCAACAAATGACAATCGACGCCCCGTTTTCTCATTGATTGGTACTTATTAGTGGAAGAGTAGAGTCCAAAGACCAACCTCAGTCCTAAACCATGAACCAACAGCACGGTCCGTTGGTCAAGGGCCGGGCCGTCGATGGTCCTCCTTCTGTGACGACTGGCTCCTGCGTGCAGTACTGTTAAGTGAGGGGTGAATTGGTAAATTCACCCCATATCCAAATAAGAGGATTGGCAAAAAGTATATAGGTCTTTAAAACTTAGAGTATTTCATTCTTCAAAATCAAAACCCAAAATCCCTTAGAAATTCCCTAGAACTCCATTGAAGTCAAAACTCAAGGAAGGACTTTGATAGGAGAATTGAGTGGAGATTCCTCATCAAATTGATGAATTAGCTTCATTGATATATGATTTTTGATCCTTGAATCTGTATTCATCAAGTAGTTCAACTTTCAAAGATGTATTCTAAAGTTTTTAATGATTAATTGTCCAATTTCACGATCTATTCATGAGTTCTTGCATTAAAGGTTTTTAAGAGTTGAATATTGATTGAATAATCATTAATTATATGATTTTAACTCAATTAACCTGTGAACCCATGTAATTGATGAGCCCTAATTTTTGACTACTCTATGGGTTACTTAGTATTGAGTTAATGCTTATGAATTCTAGTGTAGTTTTCTATGGTCTATCTAATGATGTAAGAGTTGTATTCAATTGTGGTATACTTGGTCTTAGATTGATGAAATTATATTGAATTGACCTATTTTATTTGAGTATGATAGTTTTTATATTGAGTTGATGTTCATGGCCATGGGTAAGGGTCTTATGGTATTTAATTAGATGATTTAACATCAAATTGAGGTGTTGAGGATGGAGTGATGGTACGCTGCCGTATTTCCTTTATTTATGTTATTTAGACTTCAATTATGTTGTGATTGGTATGGTCCACTTATGGTAGGGGTGTTATGTGTTTTACTTGCAATTGATGTGGCCTTGTCGGCGTTACTTTATGTATTATGATGATCATGGCCTTGTCAGCAACTACGCGAAGTATTATGATGGATTGTGTAGTCATTTATGTGAAGTATGATAATAGCTACCTACATGATAAGTAATGTGAAAGCATATGTGTTCTTCTATCGATGTTATTTAGGTGATCATGTTAGACTATTACTATGGCTTTGTATGTAAAGCCTTAGAGTTGATGCTTAGCTATTCCTACTTGACTATGTGAGTCTATGATGGTCATATTGATGATGGTATAGTGTATAGGATGATTAAAGAGGATAATGGTTATTTATATGTGCTTCTAAAATGACATATAATATGAGTTAAGGTGAAGTATGTTGTGTCTTGTTTTGGTTAACGTGTGTTCTATACTTGATGCATGTATGAATGTGAATATGAGATGTCTTGACTTAGGATGCTAAAGCCTCTTAGTCTTATTTGTATGAATACATCAGACCTTAAATGATGTCAAGATAGTCCTTTATGTGAAACCTTGAACGTAGTGGTAAGGTTATGAATGTTGAAGTCAAATGCTATAATGGTCTCCTTCAAGTAAAGGAATGATAGATTTAAGGTTGATTGGCTGGAACAACATCATATCAAACCTTAGGAATGTCATGATGAGCTTCTTGTATCCATTGTAAGGTAGCCCTAGAGGACCTCTTTAGTAGGCTAAATGTGATTGGGTTATGAACTTGATATGTAACCCCTTTATATGAACCTTAAGTGTAAATTACTCTATGAGAACAAAGGCTAGCACCGAGTGAGTTTGGTAAGGGAAGTAGTTCTAGTCAAAGGATGAGTCTAGAATACAAAGAATGCCCTTCATATTCCTTAACCATGTGCCTACATGGGATGTGTCTAAGTTCTACCATTGGCAAGTAGAACACCCTCATCGTAGTAGGTTAGAACTCCGGATTCCATATTTTGCTACCATGGTCTATGTCGGTTATTGCCTATTCTCATCATGTGGGATACTTACTAGCATTAAAGAAGTTCTATGAAGTTTAGGTGGTGGTGTGGGTCACTATCTAGACATTGCACAATAGGCTTTGAAAATGTTAGTGAGAGTCTCTAGGTCTTGTCCAAGACCATAACTTGAATGCCATTTATGTGGTGAATAAATGTCTCTTAAATGAACAAATGAATATAACGACTTAAGTAAGAAGGTATGTTAAATGAATAAGTACTTACCTAGAGTAGTTAAGGGTCGTCTAATTTAGGTATGAAGGGGGCATAGGAATGGTCACTTCTTATCTTACCTAGATAAGTCTTAAAAATGACTCTAGTTAGGGAAAATTTGAATATGTAGACATGACCTAACCTAGGTAGTCTTAAGGATTACTTAGATAATCTTGAAGAGGTCAATCATGGACGTTATCAATCTTGAAGAGGTCAATCATGGACGTTATCTTCTTGATTTAATTAAGTAAGTCTTTTATTAGCCTTTGGAAAGATAATGTCATCTATATGTTGTTGTGTTAAATGAGAATGATTCTATCATAGGTAGTCTATAGGATCTCTTAAGTCTTTGTGTAAGGGAGTGTATGTGGGGTCGCTTCACAACTCACTCAAGTGAGACTTAGAATCGCCTTTGGTAGAAGAATCTCATGTTCATGTGTTTGATGTCTTGTAATTGTGTATGTGTCTTATTATAAGTAGTCTTGAGGATCATTTAGGCATTCCTAGAGAGGTTGTATGGGTGATCTTTCTTTGTATGAATTAAGTGAGTCTTAGGATAGCTTGTAGTGAGGTAAGTACATACTAGAAGGTGTCTTAGGTGAAGGTAACTTCATTGTAACATTGAAGAACTTCATTGTCCAATGAAGTGAAGTTACTGTAAAGTGCTTCCAAAAAATATATGTTAAAAGTGTTTCCTTATGTGTTTCTAAGTTGATAAATGTTGTTCTTATGATTATATTATAACATTTAAATTAAAAGATGCATATTTCCAATAAAAGTCCATTTTCATGATTTTTATGTATTATGTCATACTTAGTACTTGTGGTTGTACTAATCCATGCTTTTATCTATCTCTATAGCGGTTGGTAGGTGAGGAGCATTTGGGAAGCAAGAGTTGGCTCGTAGCACCATTCAAGTGAAGTTGAAGTATGTCTTCATTTGACTTGAGGGCATAGATGTCTTTTATGTCTCTTATTGAAGTATTGTAATAGACTAAGTATTTCTATATTCGTATTAAGTATGGGATGTGTCCCGAGAATTCTCGTGTCTAAGTTTGATGAGACTGAGACTTAGTATTTCCTATGATTTTATATGAAAAAGATTAATGACTAATAGAATATTTTGTGAAAAGTTTTAATTCTGCACTACTTATCACTATGTATATTCGATAAACGATATGTAAGTGCTTGTACAAGACCTCCGAGAGTTCAAGTACACAGGTTGCAATCCGAGATTGGCCATATCTTCTATCTTCTAGGGTGTGGTTTCGGGATGTGACACCAACAGAAGGTGTCGTGTTGCCAATGTGTAGTTTGATGGTATACAATTGAAAGCTGTAACAACTCGAAAATGATTGGTTGAACAAGAACCTCATTGTGTGAGTATTGTGAACTTAAGTTGATGTCAATGGTGTTTTAGATCTTATTTGAGCAAGGAAGAAATGTATGGTGCTAGCAAGGACCTAGACTAGCAAAATAGGGTAAAAGAAGGCGTGTTTTTTTTGGTGTGCTTTTTGGTGATGGGAAGCCTTGGTCACCCAATGACTCCCCACCTCATCTAGTGGACTTCTCACATTGTGATCCTACTTGAAAATCGGGAGAACCAAGTTCTCATTTGGCAAGTCACCTAGTACACTTGGCAAGCCCAAGGTTCCAAAGGGCAAACTAGCTGCATTTTGGCCAACCTGCTTTTCATGTGGCCCTTCTCCCCTCCAATCGCCCTATGGTCAAATATTTTAGAGATCTTACTGAAACAAAGGGAGATCCCTAAGTTCAACCTAAAAATATTTTAGGGTGCACTTGGCGAGTCGCCTAGTGCACTTAGCGAGCCCAAGTGTCCAATGGGTGAACCAAAATGGGTAAGGGCTGAAATTCTTAGTTACAACTTTAAGGGTTTCTATCTCTTTTCCAAAATGTACCCTATACTATTTTATTTGTTCCCTAACTAATATATAACCTTTGGAAGACCTGAATTACTTCATTTTAAGTCATTCCAAATAGAATCAAAAGAATGCCTTTCTTCTCTTAATATTTCTCTTTCTTGCACAATGAAGAAGAAGAAGAGGTGAAATCTAGGTTTTGGTGATTTCAAGGTAGTTTCTTCATATGATTTCTTGGAGAATACTAATAAAGGTATGGTGATTCTCTATCAACAGTTAGCTTCACCCTAGAGTCAATTGCAATATAATTTTCAAGTCTCCGTTGTTTATGCAAAAGCCTAAATTTCACTCAATCTCATGGGTTCTTGCATTAAACATTTTCAAAAACTAAATTATGATTATATTGATATTTAGTTAATTATTTAGATGAAAAAATCCATGAACCCATGTCTTCTCTTAATTTCTCAAATTTGACCTGAGAAGTGGGTTTATTAATTATGTATGAATGATGAAGGATTCACGTGTAGAATGATTTAGATTGTTGATTTCTATCACTATCTACGTCTAATCATGATGAACTTTTGGTGAATTGAGGAATTGTGATTATATCCTTGAAAGGGGAAAATTTGACCTAATTTAATGTTAAGGTAGAATTGATATAAAATTGTGATAGATTGATTTGTGATCCACTTATACTGTGGGTTTTACTTACTTTGTACATTGTGATCATGGCCTTGAAGGCATAGTGTGTGGGAGTGAAGCATTATCATGATATTGTATTGAGGAATGTGATATAAATCATGTGTGTGATCTAAGTTTTATAATGATGAGCTAATATATAATGTGAATGTCTTGTGATTGAAATTATACTCTCACTAGATACTGCTTATGCACCCTTTTCTTGTATAAGTGAATGTAAAGGTGAACGTGTATCCTTGATTTGTGATCTAGTGCATCCTCTTCTAGGCTAATGAATGTATATTGACTTAATTGCTAAATGCTCATGATTTGTGGAGCTATGATTGGTAGCATTGACTTGAATGCACGAATGAATATGTTAGAATTGTTAGAATTAGTGTTGGTATCGTCTTCTGATATGAATGTCTTGTTTTGGTAGACCTAATGTTGGTAGCCTCCCTATGACTTAGTAGTAAGGTATTTTTAGACCGTCTTGAACCGGTAGACCTAATGTTGGTGGCCCTTCATAATGAATCTAGAAACCTAGGTGAATATAAAACCTTGAAGTGGTAGACCTAATGGTGGTACCCTCCTTCTTCTGTGAAATGTTGTACCTAGGAGAAGTATACCTAAAAGTGGTGATCCTTCCATAGAAATATCAATGAGATATCCTCTATACCTTGAATCGGTAGTCCTAATTACGGTGTCCTTTCATGTGTATGTGTCTTGGGTTAATAGGACTAATGTTGGTGGCCCACTTAAGCACACATTTATGTTTTTAATGAAATTTCTCTATGGGAGATAAGGCTAAGCACCGAATTGATATGGTTAAGATGGTGGATCTTCCCAATATTACGATATAACCCAATGAACATCTTTGGATATCCCCCTAAACTATGGAGGTTGTATATCCCCCTAAACTATGTTCCTACGTAGGATGTCTATTAGTTCTACCTTGGCAAGTAGAAGACCTATTTATGGTGTGGGGATAGAATACCGGATTCCATGATTTAGCGCTCATGGTCTATCTCGGTTAATGTGTATTCCCATCTTGTGGGATATGCACTCTAGTTATTTGATAGGTACTAAAATATGTAAGAAGTAGTATGAGATTCTATCTACACATGGCACGATTAGGCTTAGAAGGTTCTTAAGTGATTTCCCTAAGTCTTCATGACTAATATTTGATAGTCCTCTAAATGAAGCTAATAATGAATGTTGACTTATTGTCCCCATAATGTAATGTATGTCATTCTTATATTGATGAAACTAGTTACTTAGAATGTCATGTCCAAATGTAAAGGTTCTTGTGTAAATGCGGCCTTGAGGAACACTTACGTGTGGCATGAAGAGGTAGTATGAGCTGCCACTTTATGTCTTACTTAAGTGAATCTTAGGGTAACTTTAGATAGAGTCCTAAAGTGATGAAATGATCTACTTAATGTAAATGTTCATGTATTGCATGTTTGTACTAGTTGAAGCATAATTACTTGAGGTGAAAATAAAAAGGTAAAGGTAATGGCTTAAAGGAGATATTATGATTTGTATGTTGTTTGTGACTTATACTTAAGCCTGTATTGTTCAATGTTCATGAATTACTACAAAGTGGCATAAAACATGCCTTCCAACAAAATGTCCCTTTTAGCATGTTTTTGCATGGTCATCATACTTAGTACTTAATTATGCTAACCCAATTTTTTCTTCTATCTTTTACTACAACTGTAGGTTTCGGCAAGTGATTGCACTCTTTAGTGAAGCTTGGTATTAGATTCTCTGGAGACCTTTTTGGTAAGTCCTCATATGTCGAGGACAAGGATTTTATGCCTCTAGTTCCTTATGTTTGAAACCTTTTAATAAACTTCTTCAGCATTTTCGATTGTAAAGGGCCGTGAACCTATCATGTTATGTTTGTCAAAGGATGGTCATGTAGACTTAGTCTTCCGCTTTCTTAATGAAAAGGGATTTTCAATAGTTTGTTTTTAAATAAAGTTTTAAATTCTTCACTATTTCCTATATCGAATGTGATGAATGCTCAAAGGCTTGTATGAGACCCCTTCGGAGTCAAATACACATTATTATGACTCAAGGGTGCTCTCCTATCGAGAAAAAGGATGGAAAACAATATGTGGAAAATAATTTCAAATACTTGATAAATATTTCTGAGAACATTTTTAAAATATGGGGGGTGGGGGGTTGTTTACTTGTGATAAAGATAAAATTAGTCTTACTATTTAATTTAAATTTGAAGGTACGAGATATTAAATTTAATGACATTTTGTTATTTGGTTAGACCCAAAAACTTGTTGGAGTACATTTGATATTGTGGTCGTTGAGTTTCTGTTTACTAGTATATGATATGATTAGTATAAAACCACAGAATCATATTACTCGTTTAAAAGAATTTTGTTCTTTGATGAAAAAGTATCACTTAAAATATTGTGGTTTTCATGAAAAAATATGTTTATTTTTATAGACATGAACATTGGTGAAAGTTGATTTAATATGTTTGTGTTGTAAAACAAATATTTGGGTCATATTAACCTTATTGGGTCCAAGAGACTATGGTAATGGGTAATTCTATGATAAATTGAATGTTATGGAAAGGTCCTTCTTCAAAGGACATCTTGCAAGGTGTTGACTCTATAATAATGTTGTATTTGATAAAGTTATAAAAGGTGTAACACCCCGTAGCCAAAACAGACAAAAAATTAGTTTTTGAGAAAAACGTACAGGTGCTACCAATGGTGGCATCGTCGGACCGTAGCCTGAACCACGGTTCGTCCAGCACAACCGTCGATAGGATCAGAAACTCCCAAAAATTTCAGCCTAGAAAAATTGGTTAAGTCTTGGACGACGGACGGACTTACGGTCAAACGAAGGTCCGTAGTCCGTGACCGTCGATCAAGACTCCCTTCAATCACTCTCTGAAGAGGGATATAGAAGACTTTGTGAGTAAGTGCCCCAATTGCCAGCAAGTCCAGGTAGAACATCAGAAACCAGGAGGTATTACTCAAGAGATCCATACTCCTACTTGGAAGTGGGATGTGATCAATATGGATTTCGTCAAAGGGTTACCTCGTACTCGCAGACAGCATGACTTAATTTGGTTGATAGTTGATAGGATGACTAAGTCTTCTCACTTTTTGGCGGTAAAGACTACATATTCAGCAGAGGACTATGCCAAGCTTTACCTTACTGAAATTGTGAGGTTGCATGGGGTTCCTTTGTCTATCATCTAAGATAGAGCTCAGTTTACCTCTCATTTCTGGATGTCATTTCAAAAAGATCTTGGTACTCAAGTTAACCTTAGTACAGCATTTTATTCACAGACGAATGGGCAGGCAGAGCGTACCATTCAGACCTTAGAGGATATGTTGAGAGCTTGTGTGATCGATTTCAAAGGTGTTGGGATGATCACCTTCCTCTTATTGAGTTTGCCTACAATAATAGCTACCATTCCAGCATTCAGATGGCGCCTTATGAAGTTTTATATGGGCGTAGATGTAGATCTCCTGTTGGTTGGTTTGAAGTATGTGAAGCAGTTTTGATAGGGCCAAATTAGTCCTTTATGCTATGAAGAAAGTGCAACTCATTAGAGATAGATTTAAGACAGCCCAAAGTCGTCAGAATTCTTATGCAAATGTAAGGAGAAGGGAACTAGAGTTCCAAGTTGATGATTGGGTTTTTCTGAAAGTCTCTCCTATGAAAGGGGTGGTGAGATTTGGAAAGAAAGTGAAGCTCAGTCCTTGATATGTAGGCCCTTACAAAATCTTGAAAAGGATTGGCAAGGTGGCATATGAGTTAGTGTGGCCAGTAAAATTAGTAGCAGTGCATCCGGTCTTCCACATCTCACTCTTGAAGAAGTGTGTGGGTGACCCAGCCTATATAGTGCCATTAAAGAGTGTGGCGGTGAAATATAGTCTTTCTTATGAGGATGTACCAGTTGAGATTCTTGACCGTCAGGTTAGAAGGTTGAGAAACAAAGAAGTCGCTTCAGTCAAGGTTTTGTGGAGGAGTAAGTCTGTAGAGGGAGCTACTTGGGAAGCAGAAGCAGCCATGAAAGCCAAGTATCCTTACCTTTTTCCTTCCAATTCCACTCCAGCTTGAGGTAATAGTTCCTCTTCAGTATTACAGTCATTCATGCATAAATTGAGTTTTAGAATCATGTTCCCTCAGTTTGTACATTCATTTTTAGCGTAATTGCATGTACTCAGAACTCAATTCAGTCAGAACTCAGTTCTCAGTGTTTAGTAGTGGTGAGTCCTCATTCTCTGAGGACAATAGTCATGAGTTTCATTTCAGTCTTTAGTCATTTAGTTTCAATTTTTTGCTAGATTTAGCTGGGGCTTGTCCCAGTATTTGTAGTCTAGTTTAGAGGCTATTTTCAGACATAGTTAGATTCAGCTTAGTATGGAGTTCATATTTATTTTGTATTAAACTCATTGTTTTCAAATATCTCAGTTATAGAATATGGGTATTCCCCATCTTTTAATTTATGTATAATTTAGCTTCCGCAACAGTTTATTATCTTTAGTATGCTCATGATCATGCCAGCAGGGTTAGCTTGGGATAACTTGTGGTCCTAGGTTCCGTGTCCGCGTCTCGGGGGTAGCTCGGGGCGTGACAAAATTAGTATCGGAGAACTAGGTTCAAGAATCCTAGGATGTCTGAAAAAGTCACACTAAGTACAGTCCTTTTCATGGGTGTGGAGTGCACCACATATAATGAGAGGGAAGCTATGAAGTGCTTTAGTAAAAAACTTCACTTTCTTGTTACTCTTATCGTGCGTAAGGTATGATCAAATTCCATTCTAACTTGACTTTGTGCGCTTAAGATCATGCCTTCTTGTAGAGCTTAGGCATGGAATGCTAATGCACGCAATGCTAATGCAGTTCCTCTAGTTCTAGATAAGGAAGTTCAAATGCAGAGTTTTAGAATGCCAATTCAGCTTTTGGCTATGAGTTTTAACAATAAGAACAATCAACAGGTTTGAGTTCTTACTAATAGAAATGATCGGTTAGTGGCAGCCAGAGTTTGTGATTTCGTTAGGATGAATCCGTCTAAGTTTTTAGGGTTGCATGTTGGTAAGGACCCATAGAAGTTCATTGATGAAGTCAAGAAAATATTTTGTGTGATGTCAGTAACTGGTAGTGATAGGTGGGATTGGCATCCTACAAACTCAAGGATGTGACTCACATATGGTTCACTCAGTATAAAGACAATAGAGATGACTTTGCCTTTTGTAACTTAGTATAGCAGTCCAATTTAGTGTCAGTCCAGAAACTCTCTCAGAACCCTTCTCAGTCTCTACTCTAGTCGGTGACCCAGTTATAGCTAGACGGGTATACAGAAATTGCCCTGTCATAGTCTCTCATAAAGTCACCACATAAGATTTAGTAGAGTTAGAAATGGTAGACTTCAATGTCATTCTAGGCATGGATTGGTTACACTCACGTTATGCCTCAGTGGATTGTAGAACTAGGATTCTTCGTTTTCAGTTTCCAGACGAACCAATCTTAGAATGGAAGGGTAGTATCCTAGCACCTATGGGTCGATTTATTTCTTACCTTAAGGCCAGAAAGATGATATCTGAGGGTTATCTCTATCATCTAGTTTGGGTTAAGGATTCTAGCCTTGAAAACCCCATCTCTTGAGTCAGTTCCAGTAGTCTATGAATTTCCAGAGGTATTTCCAAAAGATCTTCCCGGGGTTCCTCCCGAAAGGGAAATCAACTTTGGAATTGATCTCCTTCCAGATACCCATCCTATTTCTATTCCTCCTTACAGAATGGCTCCATCAGAGCTTAAGGAATTGAAAGAGCAGTTGAAAGACCTTCTAGATAACGGTTTCATCAAACCTAGTATTTCACCATGGGGTGCACCAGTATTGTTCGTAAATAAGAAAGATGGTTCTCTCAGAATATGCATTGACTATAGACAGTTGAACAAGGTCACAATCAATAATAAGTATCCCATCCCCAGGATTAATGACTTGTTTGACCAACTTCAGGGTGCTAGTCATTTCTCAAAGATAGACCTCAGATCGGGTTATCATCAGCTCAGAGTCAAAGATAGTGACATTCCAAAAACAGCCTTCAGAACTCGGTATGGTCATTATGAATTTGTAGTTATGTCATTTGGACTAACCAATGATCCTGCAGTTTTCATGGATTTGATAAACAGAGTGTTCAAACAGTACTTAGACTTGTTCGTTATTGTCTTCATTGATGATATCCTCATTTACTCTAGGAGTGAGGAAGAACATGCAAATCATTTGAGAGTTGTTCTGCAGACTCTCAAAGATCGCCAGTTATTCGCTAAGTTTAGTAAATGTGGGTTTTGGTTGCAATCCGTTGCTTTTCTTGGTCACATTGTATCTAGCGAAGGGATCCGCGTAGATTCACAAAAGATAGAAGCAGTGAAACAATGGCCCAGACCTACCTCTTCTACAGACATCAGAAGTTTCTTAGGTCTAGCGGGTTATGACAGAAGGTTCGTGGAAGGATTTTCATCCATAGACTCACCATTGACTAGGTTGACTCAGAAGATGGTCAAGTTCCAATGGTCAGATGATTGTGAGAAAAGCTTCGCAGAATTGAAAACTAGATTGACTACAGCTCTTGTCTTGACTCTACCAGAGGGTTCAGATGGTTATGTGATCTATTGCGATGCATCCAGAGTTGGACTTGGTTGTGTGTTGATGCAAAGAGATAAGGTTATATCTTATGCGTCTAGAAAGCTTAAGGTGCGTGAGAAGAACTATCCAACTCATGACCTCGAGCTTGCAGCAGTGGTGTTTGCACTCAAGATATGGAGACACTACTTGTATGGTGTTCATGTAGATGTGTTCACCGATCATAAGATCCTTCAGTATGTGTTCACCCAGAAAGAGTTGAATCTTTGCCTGAGGAGATGGCTTGAGTTCCTTAAGGATTATGATATGAGTGTGCATTATCATCCTGGAAAGGCGAATGTAGTGGCCGATGCTCTTAGTAGATTATCTATGGGTAGTGTAGCCCATGTTGAGGAAAAAAGAAAGGAGCTAGTGAAGAATGTTTACAGGCTTGCTCGCTTGGGAGTTCGCCTTATGAGCATATCAGACAGCGGTGTAACCGTTCAGAATGGGGAAGAATCGTCTTTGGTAGTGGATTATAAGGAAAAGCAAGAGAGTGATACGATCTTGCTTTAACTAAAGGGTGCAGTCAACAATCAGAGAGTGGAGGTTTTCTCCCAAGGGAGAGATGGTGTACTTCGCTACAAAGGTAGATTGTGTGTTCCTGATGTGGGAGAGTTGAGGAAGCATATTCTTGCAGAAGATCATAACTCCAGGTATTCTATTCATCCAGGTGCCACTAAGATGTACCGCGATCTGGGGGAAGTCTATTGGTGGAATGGCATGAAGAAGGATATAGAAGACTTTGTGAGTAAGTGCCCCAATTGCCAGCAAGTCAAGGTAGAACATCAGAAACCAGGAGGTATTACTCAAGAGATCGATATTCCTACTCGGAAGTGGGATGTGATCAATATGGATTTCATCAAAGAGTTACCTCGTACTCGCAGACAGCATGAGTTAATTTGGTTGATAGTTGATATGATGACTAAGTCTTCTCGCTTTTTGGCGGTCAAGACTACATATTCGGCAGAGGACTATGCCAAGCATTACCTTACTGAAATTGTGAGGTTGCATGGGGTTCCTTTGTCTATCATCTCAGATAGAGGTCCTCAGTTTACCTCTCATTTCTGGAAGTCATTTCAAAAAGATCTTGGTACTCAAGTTAACCTTAGTACAGCATTTCATCCACAGACGAATGGGCAGGCAGAGCGTAACATTCAGACATTAGAGGATATGTTGAGAGCTTGTGTGATCGATTTCAAAGGTAGTTGGGATGATCACCTTCCTCTTATTGAGTTTGCCTACAATAATAGCTACCATTCCAGCATTCAGATGGCCCCTTATGAAGCATTATATGGGCGTAGATGTAGATCTCCTGTTGGTTGGTTTGAAGTAGGTGAAGCAGATTTGATAGGGCCAGATTCAGTCCTATATGCTATGAATAAAGTGCAACTCATTAGAGATAGACTTAAGACAGCGCAAAGTCGTCAGAATTCTTATGCCGATGTAAGGAGAAGGGAACTAGAGTTCCAAGTTGATGATTGGGTGTTTCTGAAAGTCTCTCCTGTGAAAGGGGTGGTGAGATTTGGAAAGAAAGGGAAGCTCAGTCCTAGATATGTAGGCCCTTACAAGATCTTGAAAAGGATTGGCAAGGTGGCATATGAGTTAGAGTTGCCAGCAAAATTAGCAGCAGTGCATCCAGTCTTCCACATCTCACTCTTGAAGAAGTGTGTGGGTGACCCAGCCTATATAGTGCCATTAAAGAGTGTGGCGGTGAAATATAGTCTTTCTTATGAGGATGTACCAGTTGAGATTCTTGACCGTCAGGTTAGAAGGTTGAGAAACAAAGAAGTCGCTTCAGTCAAGGTTTAGTGGAGGATCCAGTCCGTAGATGGAGCTACTTGAGAAGCAGAAGCAGCCATGAAAGCCAAGTATCCTTACCTTTTTCCTTCTGATTCCATTCCAGCTTGAGGTAATAGTTCCGCTTCAGTCTTAAAGTCATTCATGCGTAAATTGAGTTTTAGAATCATGTTCCCTCAGTTTGTACTTTCATTTTTAGCGTAATTGCATGTACTCAGAACTCAATTCAGTCAGAACTCAGTTCTCAGTGTTTAGTAGTGGGGTTTGCATCTCTCTCCCTCTATTTCAGCTAGTTTAGTCTTCATTTGAGGACGAATGTTCCCAAGGGGAAGATAATGTAACACCCCGTAGCTAAAACAGACCAAAAATTAATTTTTTCAGAAAAATCTGCATGTGCTACCAACGGTGGCATCGACGGACCGTAGCCTGAACCACGGTCCATCCTGCACAACCGTCGATGAGATCAGAAACTCCCATAAATTTCAGCCTAGAAAAATTGGTTAAGTCTTGGACGATGGACGGACTTACGGTCCGTAGGTCAAACGACGGTCCGTAGTCCGTGACCGGCGATCAAGACTCCTTTCAACCACTCTCTGACAAGAGGTATGGATTACTAGCATGGTTCATAGGTGGACCTACGATCCGTAGGTCTGACCGTAGGTGGAAAATTTGCAGCCGGTTAAGGGAAAATGCAGTTGGGTCAAATTAAAATGATCATAACTCTTAGTGCAAAATGAATTAGGTCTCCCATAATCGACCCACAGATAGATCATTGAATTATATTTCCATAGCCACCGACCTTTCTAAAATCAGACCTCCAAGTAAAAAGTTATGCCCATTTTAGTAAAGTCTTGTCGAACAGGCTATCACGACGGACCCAACGACGGGGCATCGGGCGCACGACGGACCGTCAGTCCTGGCCGTCGTGAGGCCCGACAGAAACCTTCCTAGGGTTCTTTTTGACCTTTCCCACTCATTTTAAATCCTAAGTTACGTCGTTTTGACCCTAAATCATCATATTTTAGTCAGTTTAAGCCGAGAAACATAATTAAAAAATATCCAAGTCAAATCATTAAATCAAAACTTAGAAAATTAGAAGCAAGAGAGGAGAAAAAAGCTCAAGAACCCTAGTTCAAGAACGCCACAAGCTCCAGCAGTTTCAGCCCCGAAACTTAAGTATTTTTCCGTGGATTTCATCACCAGGTATGTGGGATTTCACTAGTGGATTCCTTTCACCCATTGGGTCCTTAGTTTCAGTCAGTTCTTGATTCTCTTATCATGATTAGACCTATGGTTTCAAGAACTTTGATATAACTTCATGAATTTATTAAATATGTTCCAAATCAGATTATCATGTTATTACTCAGATTATCGCATGATTTTCATAACCCTAGCTTTGTATTTCTTTAGTTCTTGAATTACACATGCTAGGTCATATATTTCAGACACTTCAGATATGCATGCCTCAGTTATAAATGCATAATTACCAGATTAAGTGTTGTATTCTAAGTTTGCATGTTCAGTTTCGAGCTATCCAGTATTTACAGAAATTCAGATATAATCAGTTAATTTATAGAATTCATTAGGAGTAGCATAATACCGAGTTGGACTAGGGTTTAGCGTACCCAATAGTCCCAGAACTACTAGCCGAGTAGGTTGAAAGTCCCCTCTGTGGGCAATCAGTTTAGTGATCACGCCAGCATGCCTTTATATCTTTGGCAGGGTATATTGGGTCTTCTCGATGGGGCGTATACATCGGGCTCCACATTTAGCTCATGTGGTTTTATTATCGATTATTAATAGCTCCCACAGTTCAGTTAGACTCTCTACACTGACCATTTATTTGTATATCCAGTATTCAGTTTCAACATGTTATAAAGTGGTCATTGTATCCAGTTAGCTCAGAAATCAGCACATCACGTTCATATTATTATACTTGTTTTTGTGCTTGTTTAGTTATGTCTTATTTCAGTTGTTCTCTATCCTACATGTTTAGTACCTTTCAAGTACTAACGCATACGTGCGCTACATCTTCTCGTGATGTAGGTTTAGGTTCTCAGCATCCAGATCACGCATAGATCAATTTCCCGATCTCCAGTTCAGCAGATTCAGTGGTGAGTCCTCATTCTCCGAGGACAACAGTCTTGAGTTTCACTTCAGCCTTTAGTCATATAGTTTCAGTTTTTGCTAGATTTAGCTGGGGCTTGTCCCAGTATTTATAGTCTAGTTTAGAGGCTATTTTCAGACATAGTTAGATTGTGCTTAGAATTGAGTTAATATTTCTTTTGTATTAAACTCTTTGTTTTCAAATATATCAGTTATAGAATATGGGTATTCCCCATCTTTTCATTTTTAGTATTATTTAGCTTCCGCAATAGTTTATTATCTTTAGTATGCTCATGATCATGCCAGCAGGGTTAGCTTGGGATCACTTGTGGTCCTAGGTTCCGTGTCCGCGTCTCGGGGGTAGCTCGGGGCATGACAAAAGGTAAAAAACAAAATATTTGTACAAAAAAGTTACTTCACAAAAGGTGTTTTCAAACCCATTATTTTTGTTTGTTCTTACTTGAATGAAATTGTTGTGACATGAATGCTAAGGACATGTCAATTTCAAAACCTTGCAAAAAATGATTATCTTAGAAATTTTTCCTAACTTTTAGTGCACTAAATAAAAATTTCAAGTATGTGGAATCTAAGAATTTTATGCAAACTTATAAATTTGATGAGAGGAATTTTAATCCTTTAGAATTGATATACACTAATATTTGTGGTATCAAGTTTACACCATCTTTCTTGGGGGGTCGGGGTGGGGGTGGGGAGTGTTTCATAAATTTTATTGACAATTGCACTATATAATGTTATGTCGATTTGTTGAATGGTAATGATTAAGAAATACAAAATATAGGCAATATAAAATTAAAGTTGAAAATCAGTTAGATAAAAAGATTGTCATGATTAGAAGTGGTAGATGTGGAGAATATGAATCTCTTTTTGCATAAATATATTTTGAAAATGGAATCATCCATCAAATTACTGCACATACTCACCTCAATTTAACGAAATTGTTGACAGAAAAAAAAAACAAACTATGAAGGAAATGTTGGGTGTCATACTTATAAGTTCAGGTTTACTACAAAATTTGTGCTTCTATCATTATAGTAAAATAGAACAACCAAACTATTCTATAGTCTTAAATAGAGGAACTAAACTTTTACTTCTTAGTAAAGGGAGCAACAATTAAATAATTTTGTTTTTTAAGAAATGGGGAAACAAAAAGTTTTGTTTATTCAGGCTTTGTTGTACCCTGATAGAAAATAAATTTGCCTCCCCATTAATTATATATATATACATAAGACTGAAAGATGGTGATAGAAAAATTTTCAATATCGTCTATTCCATATGAGAAATGGAAATGAGGAAACTATTCCCAGCGGGTCAAAATAAGACCTAAGACTATGAGTTGTATGTTTATTTGATATGTAACAAATAGTGAAGGGCCTAAACGACCTTGGAATGAACCAAATGAGAAAGTACTTAATGAAATGATCTAGAGGTTTGGTATAATTACATGGACAAATTACTTCCTCCGGGTTTAATTTTGTAACATTTCTTCTCGAAAATGAGTATCATAAAGTTGAACAAGCTATGTCCTCTGTGGATTCATTCTTTTTTAAAAGAGGCAATAAATAGCAAGATATATTCAATCTTGAGCAACCATACTTGAGAGTTGGTTGATCCTCCCCCAGGAAATAAACTTTTCGGTTCAAATTGGATATACAAAAGAAAAAGAAAGTCGACGGAACTATTAACAAATACAACGAAAGATTTGTTATCATTGGCTTTAGAAAATAAGAAGGAATTGATTATTATGACATATTCACTTACTAGGATTACACAGTTCATATGTTAATTGTGCTAGTTGTGGTATATGACCTTGAAATTTGTCAAAATAGATGCGGAAATATTTTTAAAAAAAAAGAAACGGATAATTGAAGGAAGAAATTTGCATGCAACAACAGAATGCTTTATTGTTCTTGGTAAAGTTTAGAATGTTTATATACTTGTTCAATAACTCTATGGACTAAAAACAAGACCAAACTATGTTGGCAAACGATTAAAGATTAATGAATGTGATAATGAAATAGTTCACAAGTAATTTCAATCAAACTCATTGGATGAAAATGAAAAGAGTTTTGGAGTATTTAGAAGCTTAAAAGGTGTTGTTTTGCATTATTAAAATGTCACGACCCAAAAATGGACATGATGGCCCTCGTCTTATCCCACCAAGACAAGTCAGCCTAACCCAATAATTTCGATAAAATGCAGAAATAAAACCAAAGTCTGATAACGATTACTAATACGGTAACAATTCAACTTAATTCAATTCTCAAGACCTAGTAATCACGTGCACAAGCCTCTAATGTAAATACTAGAATTGAAATAAAAATACGAGTCTAACATGAAGTTGTCTTTCAAGTAAAAACAAAGTCATAAACTGGAGTAGGAAAGTTCGCTGAGATGACGAGCAGCTACCTCGCAATCCTCCACAAGATGCCTCGGAAACGAAGAGAATGGAAGGTATCACGAAAATATGGGCTTGTAACCTACAAAAATTTGTAGAAGCATGGGGTGAATATCAAACCACGTGGTACCCAACAAGCAAACCTCTAAACTCAAGTTAAGGGAACAAAATACGGGTACTCTTTACACCCTATATGAACCTCTACACTACTAACCGCTCACAGTTTACCAAACGCACAACTCAATAACCACACTCTATTAGTTTACATATTCTCAATAAAAACTCAGTATTCAATACTCACAAGTTCAACAGAGGAACACTAACAAGATCACCAAAACACGTATTCAAGTTCATCAATAATAAAAATGTGTAATTCCATGAGATGCAATGTCAAGTATAGTGATGCATGTCTTCCCTAACGATACACACCCGCTGTCTCTCAGTCTGGGACCCACGGGGGACATATCTGTCCATGCATCTGTCGTGGCGCACGACACGACCATCAATAATAGTAACCGTCGCAGCGCGCGATACGTCCCACGAAATATAATATTCATCGCGGCGCGCGATACGACCCTCGAAATGGTACCTCCTCATATCACAATCATGTTCAGATGCAGTGTGAATTACATACTAAAATAAAAATGAGGAGATAGCCATTTTGATAACAAAGCACAATTTGCAACAAGGAATACAACACCAAGGAATAAGCAACAAGTCTCCAAATCATTCTCAACACCACACAAGGAAATACACGAATTTCATACGCTTAACAAGAGTTTAGAAATCCACTTGCCTTAGCCAATCGAATAATTACTCTTGGACTTGAGCCTTCCCTTTCCGTTGAGCTTCCGAACCAATGGAATCTATTCAAGTATATATTCGCAATAAGGTTTCAGAACTAACAACACTCACAATTTTATGTGTTTAACCTTGACCTAAAAATATACCCCAACTTTATAATCAAATTTGTAACTCTTGATGTCAATTAAAATTTCCACTATCATAGTTTTCAAGTTTAGGATTTAATTCAAATTATTTCCTTTTCAATACCATAATTCAAATGATATTGACAAAATGATATTTCTGTAATATTTAAATATACATACCAATATAGCAAAACTTAAGCCATAATATGATAACCCAAAATTTATGAAAATTACACTCGACTGGATTCATACTAACATTGCAGAATTGTGTTTTGATTTTTTTCGTCTTTTAAACTCCTTTCTTAACCACAAATGATTGGCTCATTATGCACCAATCATTGGCCACAATTTATCAATATATATTACGCCCAATGTGGCCTCATGGAAGAATACAATCACGATTCTTTAGCAAAAATGCAACAATACACTTTAATTCTCATCCAACTCTTAGTAATTTAACAATATTAACAAACAATTAAACATTCTCTATATTTTAGTATTGTCCATCCGTTATTGTTTCCAATGGCAATCATTACCAATCATCACATCTTAATAACTACAAATTAGGTAACAATTGATAATAATAACCATAGCGCTATCTTATACCAACTAAATTATTTTTATATAAAGTAATTAATGCATGCCTACCAAGAATTGAAGATGACCGACGAGTATCTGAAAAAAAACTCCTCTTTGATCGATGTTGTGCTAGGTTACGTTCTTCCTCTCCCTTTTTCATTTGTGTTTTCTTACTCTTATTTTTTTTTATTAGATAAAAAAATCAAATGTTTATTAGAACCCACAAAATCCACTAACTTATATTTAATACATGTCCCTAATGGTATAAGGTCTTAAATAATTGATCACTTTAGCCCACTAACTATCGATTAAGTCATTTATGTCCAATGACCCAACAATTAATTAGTTCATGATAAACAATTGACCTTCCGGGTCATTACATTATCCACCACTTAAAAGAAGTTGAGGACATCTGGCACGCATGTCAGACTCAGTCTCCCAAGTTGCCTCTCCCACTGATCGGTGCTTCCATTGCACCTTCACTGAACCAATCTCTTTCTCCTAAGCTTTCGAACTTGCCAATCCAAAATAGCTATAGGCTCCTCATCAAATGTCATGTCTGGACCCAACTCCACAGAGTCAAGTGAAAGCACATGAGATTCATCCGGAATATACTTCCGAAGCATAGAGACATGGAAAACAGGATGAACTACAGACAAACTAGGTGGAAACGCCAACTTATAAGACACCTCTACCACTCGGCTCAAAATCTCAAAAGGTCCAATGAACCTAGGGCTAAGCTTGCCCTTCTTTCCAAACCTCATCACACCCTTCATGGGTGATACTCGGAGCCAAACATGATCACTCTCCATAAATACTAAGGCTCTAACTCTCCGGTCTTCATAACTCTGCTGTCGACTCTGAGCTGTCAACAGTCTATACTGAATCATACGAATTTTCTCTATAGCACTCTAAGCAAATCTGTATCCAAAGAGTCCATCTCCGCCGAATCGAACCAACCAATCGGAGATCCGTACAATGCCTCAAATGGGGCCATATGGATACTAGAGTGATAACTGTTATTGTAGGAAAACTCTGCTAAGGGTAAATGTCGATTCCATCTAGCACCAAAATTGGTCACACACGCTCGAAGCATATCTTCCAATACCTGAATGGTCCACCCAGATTGACCATCTGTCTGAGGATAAAATGTCGTACTCATATCTAACAGAGTACCCAGACCATGTTGTAATGCCTTCCAGAAGTGAGAAGTAAATAGTGAACCTCTAATGGATATGATAGAAACAGGAACTTCGTGTAGTCGCACAATCTGACTGATATATAGTTCGGCTAACTTTTCAGTCGTATACTTTGCCCAAACCGGAATGAAGTGGGCAGACTGGTCATCCTATCAACAACAACCCAAATAGAGTCATAACCACCCACTGTGGTAGGCAAACCCACAACAAAGTCCATAGTAATCCGCTCCGACTTCCAAGTAGGAATAGGCATCCTTTGAGATACACCCCTGAGCCACAGGTGCTCACACATGACCTTCTGGCAAGTCAAACACCTCGAAACAAAGTCTGAAATATCTCTCTTCATCCCACCCCACCAGTAATGCTGACTCAGATCATGATACATCTTTGCCGCCCCCGGATGGATGGAATATCGAGAACAATGGGCCTCCTCAAGAATTAATCTAATCAAATTGACTGTTATAGGCACACAAATCCTGCCTCCGATCCTCTAGACGCCATCAGAATCAAGGACAGCCTCCTTGGCTTCCCCTCTCAATACTTTGCCTCGAATGAGACATAACTTCTCATCATCAAACTGGTCTGCATGGATCTGTTTGACTAAAGAAGATCGAGCCTCAATAAAAGCAATCATCCCACACACTCCTCTGAAATCTGCAATTGGACAAGACTATTAGCTAACATCTGAACATCTCTAGCCAATGGTCTCTCCTCAATACTAAGAGATGCAAGACTCCCCATGCTAGGAGTCTTCCTACTCAAAGCATCGGCCACAACATTGGCCTTCCCCGGATGATACAGAATGGTTACATCATAGTCCTTCAGCAACGCAAGCCATCTCCGCTGCCTCAAGTTTAAATCCCTCTGACTAAAGATATACTGAACACTCCGATGATCAGTAAAGATCTCATAATGCACCCCATACAAATAATGACGCCATAACTTAAGTACAAATACCACAGCCGCCAACTCCAAGTCATGAGTAGGGTAGTTCTTCTCATGGGACTTCAATTGCCTAGAAGCATAAGAAATCACTTTCCCCTTCTGCACCAACACACCACCCAATCCAACTCCTGAAGCATCACAATACAATGTAAAGTCTACACCGTCCTCTGGTAGAGTCAACATAAGAGCTGAAGTCAACAAAGTCTTGAGTTTTTGAAAGCTCTGCTCACACTCATCAGACCATTGAAAATGCACATCCTGTCGAGTCAATCTTGTTAATGGAGCTGCAATAGTAGAGAAACTCTGAACAAATCATCGATAGTAACCTGCCAATCCCATAAAACTCCGAATCTCAGTAGGTGAATTAGGTCGCGTCCAGCCTTTAACTGCCTCAATCTTGGACGGATCTACTCTAATACCCTCCTTGGACAGCACGTGTCCCAAGAATGCCACAGAAGTAAGCCAGAACTCACACTTTGAGAACTTGGCATACAACTTCTCTTCTCACAACCTCTAAAGTATGATCCTCAGGTGTCGGACATGGTCCTCCTTAGTCTTGTAGTAAACCAAGATGTCATCGATGAAAAGAATCACAAAAGAATCAAGGTATGGTCGAAACGCCCCATTCATCAACTCCATGAATGCAGCAGGGGCATTAGTCAATCCGAAGGACATCACTAGGAACTCATAATGCCCATACTGGGTCTGAAAAGTTGTCTTAGGGATATCTGATTCCCTAATCTTCAACTGATGATACCTAGACCTCAAATCAATCTTAGAGAACAATGATGCTCCCTGTAGCTGATCAAATAAGTCATCAATACGCGGAAGAGAATACTTATTCTTCACTGTTACCTTGTTCAACTCTCTATAATCAATACACATTCTCATAGTCCCATCCTTCTTCTTCACAAACAGTACAGGGGCACCCTAAGGTGATACACTAGGGCGAATAAACCCTTACTCAATAAATCCTGCAACTGATCCTTCAATTCTTTCAACTCTGCTGGGGCCATACGATATAGAGGGATAGAAATAGGCTTACTGCCCGTCTCCAAATCAATAGCAAAATTGATATCCCTATCGGGAGGAACACCTGGAAAATCAGAAGGAAATACATCGAGAAACTCCTAAACCACGGGAACAGAGTCCATGGGAGGTGGTTCAATACTAGTATCGCGAATAAAAGCTAAGTAAGACAAACACCCCCGCTCCACCAATCTCTGAGCACGGATAAAAGAGATGACCTTACTAGGATAAGGACCGCTAACACTCTTCCACTCAACCCTCGAAACACCAGGCATTGCTAAAGTCATAGTCTTAGCATTACAATCAAGGACAACATGATAAGGAGAAAGCCAATCCATACCCAAGATAACATCAAAGTCTACCATCCCCAAAATCATTAAGTCTACCCAAGTGTCATACCCAGCCAAAGAAACAAGACAGGATCGATACACTCGATCCACCGCTAAGGGCTTACCCATGGGTGTAGAAACACGAATAGGTACAGTCATGCTATCACATATCATATCAAATTCAGCAGCAAAGTACGTAGACACATAAGAGAATGTAGAACTTGGATCAAACAACACAGACGCAGGTCGATGGTATACTAGGATGATACCTTTAATAACAGCATCAGAGGTCTCCGCCTCGGGTCTCCCCGGGAAAGCATAGCAGTGGCCTCCTCGTCCACCTCCAGCTTGGGTGGTACCTCTACCCCCACTCTGCTGAGCTGCAACACCACTACTAGAAACTCGATCACCTCTACCTGACTGAACTTTGCCACAACCTCTACCTTGTGGTGTTGGTGGTCTAGTCTGGAATGAATAATTAGGTCGAGGCCCACCACAACCCCTTTGAGCAGTACACTGACGCATTAGGTGATCGGGATCTCCACAAGTAAAACAAAATCTCTTACGTGGGAACTGCTGTGTGGAACCTGAATACCCACTATAATTGCCTCGCCCTGTAAGTCGCTGCTGTGAACCGTACGAGCCCTACCCGTGCTATAAGAACCCCTACATGTCTGGCCACCCTAAAATGTTGGATAGATGCATGAATAGGTCCCCGCTGCTGAAAAGAACCACTCACTGTGTGATCCCCTACCTCAAGATGAGGCACCATGAAACTTACCTGATATACGGGCCCTTTTAGGGTCCCCAAACTCCTCTCTCTCCATCAATTCCGCCTCTTTGGAGGCTCTCACAATGGACTGCAAAGAAGCCCCTTCCCTAGATGCCGGAAACACAGTTGACCTAATAGAGAAAGTCAATCCCCTCATAAATCTGCGGATCCTCTCTGTCTCATTTGGAATAATGGCAAAAACGCGCCTCATACTCTGTACCCGATAAACCATTCTGTTTCAGACTCTCAAACCTCAAACGACTCTCCTCTCTCATGCTCCAAGGGATAAAACGGTCTTGGAATGCACTAGCAAACTGCTCCCAAGTCATTGGAGGAGATCCAACTAGCAAAACCCCAGAATAAGTCTTCCACCAGTCTCTCGCTGGCCCACAAAGCTGGAGTGTAGCATATCGAACCCCATGTGACTCAGCTAATCCAACCACCTCTGTTAACTCTCGGCAGGAAGTTACAAACTAATGAGCGTCCTCGCTCTTCCCACCCTGAAACTGAGGTGGGTCCATCTTTCGAAATCTCTCATACTTACGCTGCTCATCCTCTGTCAGAACAACCACTGGTACAACTTGACCCCCAACTGCTGGTGAAACATCATTCTGAACCGCGGGATCCACTGGTAGTTTCCCCACAACATTCTGAACAACTGGAGCTTCCTGCTGTTCTTGGGTCTGAGCCCCCTCTCTAGTACGAGAGTCATGTGGTATCGCGGTCGCAACACCACCCTGAGAAAATCCCTCTAGCACACTTAACACCCTTAATAGTGTAATCTTTATAGCCTCTCAGAGATGAGTACAGACGTCTCCGTACTGATCCTTCAGACTCTACGTAGACTCGACTTGTATACACGTGAGACCTACGAACCTGGGGCGCTGACACCATTTTGTCACGATCCAAAAATGGGCGTGATGGCACTCGTCTTAACCACCAAGACAAGTCAGTCTAACCCAATCATTTCGATAAAATGCAGAAATAAAACCATAGTCTGATAACGATTACTAATACGGAAACAATTCAACTTAATTCAATTCCCAAGACCTGGTAGTCACGTGCACAAGCCTCTAATGTAAATACTAGAATTGAAATAAAAATACGAGTCTAACATGAAGTTGTCTTTCAAGTAAAAACAAAGTCATAAACTGGAGTAGGAAAGTTCGCTGAGATGACAAGCAGCTACCTCGCAATCCTTCACAAGATGCCTCGAAAACGAAGAGAATAGAAGGTATCACGAAAATCCGGGCTTGTAACCTACAAAAATTTGTAGAAACCAGGGGTGAGTACCAAACCACGTCGTACCCAACAAGCAAACCTCTAAACTCAAGTTAAAGGAACAAAATACGGGTACTCCTTACACCCTATCTGAACCTCTACACTACAAACCGCTCATTACCAAACACACAACTCAATAACCACACTCGATTAGTTTACATATTCTCAATAACAACTCAATATTCAATACTCACAAGTTTCACAGCGGAACACTAACAAGATCAGCAAAACACGTATTCAAGTTCATCAATAATAAAAATGTGTAATGCCATGAGATGCAATGTCAAGTATAGTGATGCATGTCTTCCCTAACGATACACACACGCTGTCTCTCAGTCTGGGACCCATGGGGGACATATCTGTCCATGCATCAGTCGTGGCGCACGACACAACCATCAATAATAGTAACCATCGCAGCGCGCGATACGTCCCACAAAATATAATATTCATCACGGCGCGCGATACGACCCTCGAAATGGTACCTCCTCATATCACAATCATGTTCAGATGCAGTGTGAATTACATACTAAAATAAAAATGAGGAGATAGCCATTTTGATTACAAAGCACAATTTGCAACAAGGAATACAACACCAAGGAATAAGAAACAAGTCTCCAAAGCATTCTCAACACCACACAAGGAAATACACGAATTTCATACGCTTAACAAGAGTTTAGAAATCCACTTGCCTTAGCCAATCGAATAATTACTCTTGGACTTGAGCCTTCCCTTTCCGTTGAGCTTCCGAACCAATGGAATCTATTCAAGTATATATTCACAATAAGGTTTCAGAACTAACAACACTCACAATTTTATGTGTTTAACCTTGACCTAAAAATACATCCTCCCCAACTTTATAATCAAATTTGTAATTCTTGATGTCAATTAAAATTTCCACTATCATAGTTTTCAAGTTTAGGATTTAATTCAAATTATTTCCTTTTCAATTCCATAATTCAAATGATATTTCTGTAATATTTAAATATACATACCAATATAGCAAAATTTAAACCATAATATGATAACCCAAAATTTATGAAAATTACACTCGACTGGATTCACACTAACATTGCAGAATTGTGTTTTGATTTTTTTCTTCTTTTGAACTCCTTTCCTACCCACCAATGATTGGCTCATTATGAACCAATCATTGGCCACAATTTAGCAATATACATTGACCCCCAATGTGGCCTCATGGCATAATACAATCACGATTCCCTAGCAAAAATACAACAATACACTTTAATTCTCATCCAACTCTTAATAAATTAACAATATTAACCAACACGTAAACATTCTCTATATTTTAGTATTGTCCGTCCATTATTGTTTCCAATGGCAATCATTGTCAATCATCACATCTTAATAACAATAAATTAGGTAACAATTAAGAATAATAACCATAGCGCTATCTTATACCAACTAAATTATTTTTATATAAAGTAATTAATGCATGCCTACCAAGAATTGAAGATGACTGACGAGTATCTGCATATTATTTTTCCTCTTTGATCGATTTTGCGCTAGGTTACGTTATTCCTCTCCCTTTTTCATTTGTGTTTTCTGACTCTTATTTTTTTATTATATAAAAAAAATCAACTGTTTATTAGAACCCACAAAATCCACTAACTTATATTTCATACATGTCCCTAATGGTACAAGGTCTTAAATAATTGATCACTTTAGCCCACTAACTATCAATTAAGTCATTTATTTCCAATGACCCAAAAATTAATTAGTTCATGTTAAACAATTGACCTTCCGAGTCATTACAAACAAATACTAGGAAATTTCCGCGCTTCACGCTACGGTGATTTCTCAATAGTCTACTTTTGAACATTTTGTAATATAAGTGTTTTCGAGTGGGTACAACCCTATGACATATTTCAAAAATATTTTTTCTAAAGATGAAATAAAATACTTTAAATCTTAAAACAAAAAAGATTTGATTTTAAGTGTATGCATTTTGTTATTTATTCTTCATATACCATAGTTATACATCACCAAAGTTTTTAGAATGGATATAATTGTTTCATTGTACTTTAAGAAAGTTGTACAAACATTTCATACATCAATCGAGAGAGTTTTTCTCCTATTCAAGGCCTCTACATACACAATCTAAATATTTTAAATCTTATATCATCAGTTGTGTACTTGATAAATTAGTTAAAATTTAAAAGAACATCTCTTGGAATTCAATGGAATAACCTATGTTGCTCAAATCATTTGGATTGAATAAGCTCTTGGCAAGTCCCTTATTCAAAATCATTTGCAATCGATGAAACTACATTGATATCTAAAATTCATATTTTCTTGTTTATGTGTCGATAAATATGGTTAAATTTTTTTTGTGACTTTTAATATATTGTTTGTAAGGATATAATTATTTCTTCAATAATTGATTAATATGGATTCATCCTACTTTAAGGAGTAATTCATTGACTCCACTCCAACAGTTAAACCCCAAACTTTTGATTAAGATTGAGTAAAATACATACCATCCTGTATTCCTTTATTTTTTGCATGTCACTAATCAATTGAATGTCTCTATAAGTTAAATAACTAAAATCCCAACGTTGTGTGGAGCCACCATAAATTCTGAACACTCAAAAGTCCCTTCTTGAACACCCCGTAGATTTTTAGCCACAGAAAACTCTATAAAGATCAAAGTCATTTATTCTAAAAGTTTAACAAATCTAATTTACATGACGCCAATAGCCTAATGTTCACATCAAAATCTTTTTAAACATATCTTTACTTCAACATAATGATCAAAATCATAAACTAAACAACAATGTCTAAAACATGTATTCAAAACGATAATTAATAACATAAGCATATATTAATGAATGTAAACTAATACATGGATCTGTAACAATAGAATGAAATAGATAGGAAATAATCGAGCCCATTGAATACACATTGTCCCCTTAAGGAAATTATTCTCCTATAGTACTCGAGATTTAAAGGAATAGATCCTCTGAGGATAGAATGATTCTATTCACAAGTGTATTGATATACAAAACAATGGTGTTAGTTGTCACACCCTATTTTCGAACCGGCCGAAAACAGTTCACAACATAATATGATGACACTCTGATTTTTTAAAAAATTGTTTGTTTTAGAGTCGCCACCTAAATTTTAAGGAAAATATTAGGAAAACCATTTTTAATATGTAAAATGTAAACTCTGTTTTGATTTGCGAAACCGTGAGATTCTGAGTAAGGGTTCTGATTACTCGAGGGAAAGGTGTTAAGCACCCCTCACAGCCTATCCGAAGATAATCCTTAAACTCAATTTAGGAAAATATAATTTATGAAAACTTGTATATTTATGTTTTCTAAAAATGATAAATTAGTTGGTTGGTTTATGAAAATATAATAAAATACAAGGTACGACACATATATGCCTTATAAAATAGATTTAATAGTAGTATGAAGATTATACGATAAGAAAATAAATGAATGCGCTAAGAGTGTATGCCAATTTTATGTTAAAAGAGTAGAGATGTGTCTTATAAATATATCTAAAATAAATGTTGAGAATATAAATTTTGTTATTTTTTTTCTTATATATAGATTAAGACGTAAAAGAAAATAAATAAGATTGAGTGTAAACGTGTAGAAAAAAAATATGTATATTAAAATGTAGAGATTTATAAATTATAAAGAAAATAAATAACATTTGTAAAAAGCGATAGTAGTTATTAAAAAAAATATATGAAGTATAACAAAATAATAAGTTACGGATAGAGAAAACTAAATATATAGAATTTGTACTTTCTGCGTATAATATATGTTTGTACCTTGTATTTTGAGCCCATTGACATATCTAAAATCCTTGAAAATAGCATGTTAAGAAATTGAAATGTTATAGTAGTATCTGTTTAAAAAAAACACTAGAGAAAGTATATATTTTCATAAAGGAGTGATGTCAAGAATATAAAATGGGCCTAACTATTGGGACTTATTCTATAATTAGGGAATTTGGCCGTGCTTCGCGCGTTCTTTAAAATAAATATTAAAGGATTGCTTTTTTCCAATCAATTGTATAGTTCTCTTTGTTTCCAAGCGTAATATTATCACTTTATCTTTTATAATTATATATTAATTATGAAGATCGTTTTGAGATGACAATTGAAATAGAACTTAACAAATTTAACATCTATAACCTATTGAATGAGGGATAGTACATTATTAATCAATATGTCAAGATATATTTTCTTAGTAATTTTTTTGTTTGGACGGATATATAATATGTCACTTTGTACATTTATTGGAATATCAATGAGTTTGAATCTTTATATTACAACATATACTCCGGTGTACCTTTGAATATTCAAGAATTATATTATAAAGTAACTGAAAAATTCGAATGAAATACATCTACACGTTTTAGTATTCTTTTTCATATTGATATGATAAAACTCCTTTGAATATCTGGTTTTTCAATCATTCTTGTTCCTTTTTCAAATATACAATTTAGAGTTGTATGATTTTTGCATGAATCACATCTATTGGTTAGATTCTTTAGTTGCATTTATATCAAAAGGTAAATGTTATCACTCATCAAATATGTTTTTTCAGAAAGTTACCCAAAATGTTACGCTACTAATTATTAAGTTTCAATATATTCAACCCCGAATGAGAATATGTTTTTTTATAAAAATTTTAATTCGTTTATATTTTTATCTATATCTTTTATACGAAATATAAAGATAAATAGATTCATATAAACTACGTAAAAATATTTGATAGATAATAAACCTCTTCACATATTATATGTATAGAATAATAAAATTAAAAGTTAATTAAATCGAATACTCTGATAATATGCTTTCATTTCAAATATACTTCTTGCATTCTCAAATCAATGATTGCACCTCTTGCTATATGAAGTTAATACACGGACACCCTAAGATATATACTCATAACTAAATATATTAAAATATAATTTAAAATTTTAATCATAAAGTTTTTATGTACAAAATTATGTGTTTTATTTTAATAATATTGTAAAAATCAAATCAACTTATTTAGTCATTTGTATTCATCTTTTTATTTAAAATTTTCAAAATATACATACTTAACAAAAATAAATTAATTTATCAAATGCATAAAATATATTTAAATATTTATATTTACTATTTTATTTATTTTGATAATTATATTTTAATATACTTTAAAAGAGTTACAAAAGTATAATTTTTATAGTATAAAAAATATAAGTATTTAATATGGAAATATATGTGTGGAGCGCAATTAACATGTATGTGAACCAAAGCAAAAAGAGAACACTTCGACTCAAAAATTTACAAAATCTTCAATTATGGGATCAATATTTTTATATTTTAGATTTTTTTTCAATTACACTTTCAATTCATAAAATAAAAACATCAAATTAAAAATAGATAAACTAAAGTGGGATAAAAAATAATAAATAAAATAATAAAAACGTGGTTCATCAAATTACACTATTTTGTTTCAATTGTTATTTTTGATTTTGGCAAATAAATTACACATTTTCTATCGTAGTTCTTTTTCTTTTCTTTAAGTATATATATATATATATATA
>NC_028637.1:37287257-37386434 GCF_001406875.1 Solanum pennellii | reverse complement strand
TTATATATATATATATATATAAAACATTTTTCTCATCATGAATACATCAAATGTAGATTAAAATACATTAATATTTGCCTCAAAAAGGATTATCTTACAATACACATTTATATTAATATTCATTAAGAAATACAATAAATTATCATAAGTTTACACATCAAAATTTTTAGAATTATGAGGAGTTATAAAGATTATGAAAATATAAATTTAGAGCCTAAGATTTTGTGCTCAAGAATTGATCTCTTCAACATGAGTAACTAAAAAGCAAGAAAAATCAATTTGCATAATTCATAACATTTTTCTCTATCATGAGTACATTAAATATGAATTAGAATATATTAACATTTACTTGAAAAAGGATTGTCTTACAATACACATTTATATATATATTTATTGAGAAACACAATAAATTATCACTAGTTAAAACATTTAAAATTTGAGAGTTATGAGGAGTTATATAGATTATATAAATATAAGTTATGAAGATAAAGAGATACATATTTCTTAGTTTAAGAAGGGAAAATTAATGAGACTGATTTTAGGGAATGTTAATAGTTTCAATTATGTTTGTAAAATTATTTTCTCCCTTATATATTTAATAGGAGAAAATGAAAAGGTGAGAAACTTAAAATGTTATTAATAACAAATTACAATAAAAAAGTGTCCTACTCGAAATTAATTTTATTAATCACAATTTTACATATATTCTCATATGGTTTCATTACTAACTTAAAAAATGCAAACTTTATACGTTTAATTAAAACAACAACACTGTAGTGTATTCTTACACAGTGATATCGGGTGTGCGCAATCAGAATATATCATTAAAAATATTCAATACTAAAAGAATATTTATTCATTTATTTTGTGATTGATTACTAATATAATAGACCATATCATATATTTTTAGGGACAAAAATATTCAGTAGATATAAAAAAAGTGTAGCATAGATAATATACCTTTAATTCAACCATGGAAAATTTAAAATATTATTAGATAGAAATTATATATATATATATATATATATATATATACACACACACACACGCACACACACACATAAAAATAAAAATGTGCATCTTTTCATCTTCAACAACAACAATGAATAGAATAATAATTTTTTGTTCAAAATGAAGAAATAAAATAAAAGAGAACAAAATAGTATTAATTGAAATCAAAATAATACAACAGTGAATCTTCAAAATGTTTGAAAATAATTCAAACTTTTATACTACTATAACTCTCTATGCATGAATCTCCAAGATAATTAAGTTTCTTTCTTCACTTTGTTGAACTTGTACCAAATAATGTGATGAATCTTTCAAGAATATCTATGATCTTCATCAAGGTGAAGGTCATATCGTGACATCATCTTTTCTGTTTCTTCTTTTTGATTACTTAAGTACATGATTGATGAAGAAAATAAAATTTAAAGATTATACTACTAAAAAGAAAGAATGAAAAAATGGAAATGAACATAAAACATCTCCATAGATGATTGATATTTATAGATAAATAAGCCATAAAAATAGTTAAAAGGAAATTCAAATGACATGCTAATTAAGTAGAGAATGTCAATAGATGGGGTATTTTTTGTAACTCATTTCATATGATTACAATATTAAATATGATTGAATTGTTAATTAATAAACAAATTATATTATGAAAGGAATGAAGAAAAAAAGACCAAAAAAAAGAAATAAATGGAGGTCATACAGAGGTGTCACATCACCTTTTTTTATTCTCCTTTATATATATATATATATATATATATATATTTATTTATTTTTGTTATATATATGAACCTACTTTATTATTTGTTTTCTAAAAAAAGTATTTCTAAAGGGTAAATATCTTATCCTTTAAACTAGTTTCAAATTTTATTTGGGAGTTTTAGATGATAAGGTTTTCTTAACATAAAGATCCAAGTTGCAAAACAAATCTCCAAGAACAAAACTAAGGTAATAGAATCCAACCCCAAAATCGAGGTTTTACACCCTATTTATAAAGAACATTGTCCTAAAATAAAAGGAATTCAAATAAGGAAAGTTTCCAAAAACGCGGCTTCAATCGACGACCCCCATAGACGGTTCATCGATGAAACGACGGACCGTCGACTGCCTCCGTAAGTCCAGACTTAGCATCCTTTTTTAGCCTTCAACTAGCATCTTCTCTGATCCAATCGACGGACCAATAGCACTGTCTGTCGATGCACCTACGGTCCGTCGATGCCCTCCGTCGTTCCATACTTAGCTTTTCTTCAACTTCGGGTACTGGGACATTCTCCGATCAGATTGACAATTTACCAGGATGGTCCGTCGATCAATCGACGGACCGTCGATCCTTCTGTAGCCCCACAGTTGGTCAGAATTCCTCGAGTTGCTTCCAGATGCCTGAATCTTCAGTCGACAGTCACCATCTACGGTCCGTCGATGGGACAACGGACCGTCGATGGCCTTCCTGGGTCACCTCTACACTAAATCTCCACACCATTTTGTGTAGTTGGTTTTGGGCAATTTTCCTACAAAACAAAGATAAAAACATATTTAAATTACTACAAAAAGGCTCTAGACACACACCAATCTTAAGGAAAAAGTATTGAAAGAACCATGAAACCATGGTACATTAAGGGCGAGAAGTCGTACGGATTGGTGTCCCAAAAGAGACACAAAGTATGTTAAGGAATGGAAGGACCATTCGAATTCAAATAGAAAAATATATAAGAGAGTTTAATTCTTTGAAGATGGATCCCCTTTGTTGTTTAATAGAATTCTTTCCAGATATTTGTCATGAAATTTGAAAAGTTTATTGAATGTGCACCTCAAATAACAGAGATGGAAGGATACAATGTTTTGTATCATTCCTTGCAAGAATACTGGAAAAATTAACTGAATGAAGTTAGAATTAAAATTGGGGATAATAAAGAATTATGGAAGTACTATGTAAAAATAGGAGTTAAGTGGGTAAAACTTCACCACGGTGTATCTACATACTTCTTTTATCATCAGAATAATTTTTTTTATTTTCATTTTGATTAAACTTTGAAGTGAACATTTGTAATTGTGTAATGTACAACATACACTATAACAAAAATATTTTTTATCGACAATAAATATGCACATTAAAAAAGAGTGCCAGAATCTTTACCGATAATAATTGATTGTCAATGATTCATGTCGTTATAAACTTTAGGAAAATTCATAGAGAGTACTTAATATCCATTAAAGATCATTTTTTCTATAGTGATAACTCTTTATTTTGGCTTATTTCAGTTGAATTTGTGAACTGTAAATTTCGATACAGGCCGCAGACTATCTTTTTGAAAAACATGTTATGAGATATGTTTTTTTCTTCTTGATTTTCAGGAAAGTAAGATCGTCTTTATTATTATTTGAAGATTTTTTTAGTGCAATTTCTCACAAAATTATTCTATTTAAATTTATTTTACTCTCGAAAATTAAGAAATGAATTGCCCAAATTTGTTTTCTTTCTGTCGCTAAAAGACTGTTGCAACAAAGACGTCCAATGGGTCGGGCCCACTGCTCTTATTATTAATTAAATTACCAATAAATCCTTCATTAAAAATAAAAAAAAGGTTGTTATATAAGATATCTTATAAAGTCACGCACCCCACTTTTCTAGTGGAGTAATCTCATAGTTAGGAATGTGACATCAATCTTTTGTGTAAAACCTCGAAAATGACTTAGGTTAACTAGATCCTAAAATGTTGGTCATGATGTTCTAAGTTTCTAAATAGGTCTATTATGTATTAATGAGGTAGTGTCTAAGAGTTTAGGTGCATTGGAAGTCAAACGTCAAGGGACGACTAAGACGTTCGATGACTAAGTCAGCTATGTGCCTCATACGTGGTTCTATGTGTTTATGTGTGATTCATGAGGTTTTATGATATTTAAATGAGTTATTATAGCGTATATAGGCAGTGTGTCGAGTTTCGTGGAGTTTGGACGTCAAACGTCCAAGAATGTCCATGACGTTCGAAAGTGTTGCGTTGAAATGACCTTGTGTGTCTAAGCATGTTTCGTCGAGTTTTACGTGTTCGTTTTGGATGAAATTCATGTGAGAGGTTCTAAACTCATAGACGGTCATGTTTGGGTTGAAAACGTCCGGGCAAACATGCTTTGGAAGAACCTTGCGCAATTCATGTAAATCTGGTTTTTCGTAAGAAAATTTGAGAATAACAGCTTGATGTAGTCCTTCCTCTATGCTAAATTCATTAACTTCATCCATGGTGAATTCGATGGTTGGCTCTCCATGAATGAATTTAATTGGTTTTGAAGGAATATTGATTGTATTCAAGTGTTAAGGGAATACATGGGAGATATATATAGGAGATATAGGAAGGAGTACTAATCCTAATAGGACTAGGATTAAGGAGTACTAATCCTAATAGGACTAGGATTAGTACACAGTAAATACTAATATTATTTTATACTATTTATTTAATACTATCTCTTATTATCCCCCCTCAAGCTGAGCTGAACGGAAGCGAACGGAAGCTTGGAACTGAGGTAATCGTGTTGTCGGCTCGGGAGAGGCTTGGTGAGAATATCAGCCGGTTATTCTTCAGTGGGTACATACTGCACAGTCATGGTGCCGGCCTGAACTTCATCGCGAACAAAGAGACAATCGGTATCAACATGCTTCATTCTGGTGTGTAGGACGGAATTCTTGGCCACACAGATGGTTGATTTGTTGTCAACAATAGAGAGCAGGAACAGTGTGAGTGGCGCGGAGTTCGCGAAGAATATATGTGACTCACATTTCTCAGCAGCAAGAAGAGCAAGGGCGCGGTATTCAGCTTCAGTCGAGGACCGAGAGACCTTGGGTTGTTTTTTTGTACACCAGGAGATCAGGTTCGGCCCCAAAAAAACGAGAAACCCCGATGTAGATTTTCTGTCATTTTTATCATTCGCCCAATCTGAATCTGAGAAACCCCGAAGCTCCAAGTCCCCGGGTCGAATGAGTAAACCACGACCAAGAGTGCCAAAAATGTACCTGAGAATGCGTTTTAGACAATGGTAATCATGTTCACTTGGTTGATGCATGCGCTGAGCAACTCGGTTGACAGCAAACTGGATGTCAGGACGGGTAATGGCCAGATACTGTAGAGCCCCAATGAGGCTGCGGAAGTGGGTGATATCGGCAAAGGGGGTGTCGGCTCCATTCGTAGACGAAGAGACTGCCATCGGTGTTGGTTGACTGGTGCATTTTTCCAGTCCAGCTTTCTGCAACAGATCTCGAGCATATTTTGACTGATGAAGAAACAAGCCGCTGCCTGTCCGAGAAACCTCCATTCCCAGAAAATAATGTAACGGGCCAAGGTCCTTCATTTTGAAGGTAGTATGCATAGCTCGAGTGACATCCTGAATGAGAGCTGCAGTAGAGCCTGTAATAATGATATCATCTACATAGACAAGAAGAATGACTGTACCGTGTGCTGAATGTCGAGTAAACAGACTCGTGTCGTGTACGCAACACGTGAAGCCGAGTCCCTGGAGGAACGTTTTCAGACGTGTGTACCAAGCACGGGGGGCTTGCTTGAGCCCATACAGAGACTTCTGGAGTTTGCAAACATGTTGAGGGAAGCGGGGATCAACATAGCCCGGTGGTTGCGTCATGTAGATAGTTTCATCAAGCATGCCATGAAGAAAAGCATTGGAAACATCCAACTGATTGATGAGCCAATTGTTGCGCACGGCGAGTGACAGTACCAGGCGAATGGTTTCCTGCCGAATAACAGGACTGAATGTCTCGGAGTAATCAAGCCCATACTCCTGATTGTAGCCTTTAGCAACCAAACGAGCCTTGTACCTGGAAATACTGCCATCCGCATTGTGTTTAATTTTGTACACCCATTTACAGCCCACTGGGTGCCGCCCATGGGGCTTAGGTACAAGAACCCAAGTTTTCTGATCAGTCAAAGCCTTAAACTCGTCATCCATAGCATGACGCCAATAAGCATTTTTTGAGGCAACAGAGTAGGTTGTTGGTTCACTATCGGGAAGGGGTGTATTTGGTAGTATGGTAGCCTGAAAGGTTTTGGGTTTAAAGATACCGGCTTTGCCACGGGTTAACATGGGATGAGTATTGGGGGGTGGCACGGGCGGTGGTGATTCGGGGGTGGCCGGGAAGGACCCAAAACGGATCGGGCTGGAGATGTTGTGGGTATGGGGTGGTTCGGGTTGGTTGTGAGTGTGGGTGGTGGTTGCGGGTGTATTGTGGGTGACGGTCGAAGGGGTGATGAGGGGTGGTTGGGTAGTGGGTGGAGGTGTGGGGGAAGGTGGTGAGGGACCCTGTGAGTATGTTGGAAAAAGGGGAAGGACGCCAATGAATGATGTATTTGTGGAGGAGGAAATAGACTCGTAGGGAAACTCATTTTCGACAAATTTGACATGACGAGATATGTAGACTTTATGAGTTTGTGGGTCAAGACAGCGATAACCCTTGGAGGTAGGATGATAGCCCAAAAAAATACAAGGACGGGATCGGGGTTGTAATTTGTGAGTAATATGAGGGCGTAGCCAAGGGTAGGCAAGACACCCAAAGACGCGGAGGTTGGTATAATTGGGAAGTTCTTGGTAAAGGAGTTGATAGGGTGATTTGTTGGAGAGAGTGTGACTGGGCATTCTGTTAATGAGGTAGTTTGCGGTGGCTAGAGCTTCTACCCAAAAGGAGACAGGGAGATGAGATTGATGTAGAAGAGTAACCACCGTTTCAATGAGATGGCGATGCTTACGCTCAGCCACCCCATTCTGTTCGGGAGTGTATGGACAGGAGATTTGATGTATAATTCCCAGGGATTGCAGAAACTGGCCAAAGATGTTATTGACATATTCCTTTCCATTGTCACTTCGAAAAAGTTTAACATGAGAATTGAATTGTGTTTTGACCATTTTTTCAAAAGTGACAAAGGTGGTGTATGCCTGTGATTTGTGTTTTAGTGGGTACAACCAAGTGTATTTTGTAAAATCATCCACAAAACAAATATAATAGCGAAAACCAGCAAATGAAGGAACAGCAGTAGGACCCCATAGGTCAGAATGAATAAGTTGAAAAGGTGCAGTTGTACGCTTCTCAGATAAAGTAAAAGGTAATTTATGAGATTTAGCAATTGAACAGGAGTCACAATTGTTTACATGAATGGAAGAAAAACCTAATTGAGACATTAAAGAATTTATTATTTGAGTAGACGGGTGACCCAGACGACTGTGCCACAACAGACTGTGGCCATCAGCCGAAAGAGCCACCGGAGCCACAGGAACGCTTTCTGAAACTGGGTGGGCAGACGAACTTGTGCCAGGAAGAACGTACAGACCATGCTCACAGGGGCCCTGAAAAATCACCCTCTTGGTAGTATTGTCTAGGATCTGAAAATCATTAGAGGTGAACAAGAGTGAGCAATTATTGTCTTTTGTGAATTGGTGAACTGAAAGGAGATTGGATTTAATAGAAGGGACGTGGGTAAGGTTACCTAGGTGAAAGATAGCGGTGGGGGTTTTAATGGTACCCGTGCCAGTGTGAGAAATATTAAGGGACTCACCGTTGCCAACAGTAATACCATTGGAGCCATGATATGGATTTGGAGCGTTAAGCTTGGATAGATCAGAAGTAACGTGCATGTTGGCCCCAGTATCCAACAGCCATTCAGAGGAAGGGCCGGCTTGAGATGCATAATTGGCACGGTTATCACTATTTCGGCTCTCCTCATACCGAAACCAGCAACGAACAGCGGTGTGTCCTGTTTTCTGACAGATTTGACAAGTTGGACGATCCCGCTCGTAAGTGCCCTGCCCGCCGCTGGAAGATGACTGCCCGCCGCTGCCGAAGGAGTGCAGGCTGTTGTTGCTGCCGTGCTGCTGACCGTCGTACGGCGGACGACTGCCCTGCCGACCGCCGCGCCCGCGGCCTCCGCTGTTTCTGCCGTAGCCGCCGCGGCTCCCCTGCCGGCCGCCACCACGCCCCCCGCGATAGTTCTGGCTTGCGGTGAGGGCGGTGGCCGGCTCCATAACAGCGGCTTCTCGGAGAAGAAGTTTGCTCTCCAGATCCACGTTGATTTCTTCACTTTTTAGCCACGAGGAGAGAGTAGCCAGGTCAACGGGCGTTGGACTGATGCGAACCGCCTGTTTAATGGAGGAGTAAGCTGATGGGAGCCCCCGAACGACGCACATGACGAGATCTTTTTCGGGAATGATTTCGTTCACGGTGTCGAGGGCTGTGATGATGGTGGAGACCTCGTCTAAATACTCCGCCATAGTTTTCGTGCCTTTGGTAATTGTGTGGAGACGATCACGCAATTGAAAAATATGAGAGTGGGAAATTGATGCATAGCGTGTTGCGAGGGCCGTCCACAGGGCTGAAGCAGTTGTGTAGGATCGGACGTGTTTCTGAACCGTGGGAGAGATGACCGCAATCAAACATGATCGGATCTGGCCATCCACGGCTTTCCAGGCGGCATGGGCCGGATTGGTTTTTTCTGATTTGTCCGTGGCGGTGATGACTGCCGGCGGCGGTTCTGTGCTTCCATCGACGTATTTGAGAAGGTAATTAGCCTCAAGGGCTGTAAGAACGGTGATTTTCCATGTAGGGTAATTTATGTCTGATAATTTTTCGGGAATCAGGGCATGAAGATGCCTGAGAAGGAGTTTAACGCCAGAAGGAAGTGAATCGAGAGGATCCACCTCGGTTGTCATGGCTGCCGCCGCCCAAGAGAAGAGAGGGAACGATCGGTGCCCTAAAGAGAGAAAAAAAAACTAGAGAAAAGAAGATCTAGGTTTTCTGGCTCTTGATACCATGAAGGAATATTGATTGTATTCAAGTGTTAAGGGAATACATGGGAGATATATATAGGAGATATAGGAAGGAGTACTAATCCTAATAGGACTAGGATGAAGGAGTACTAATCCTAATAGGACTAGGATTAGTACACAGTAAATACTAATATTATTTTATACTATTTATTTAATACTATCTGTTATTAGGTTTCAACTCAGTTTTGGATATAGACCTAGTAGAAGAATTGGCTATAAATTGTGCAAAGTATGTTGGTTGATGTGTTAAATCAATAGTATTTTGGATATGTTGTGGTGGTGTTTTGTCCCCAGCAGGAGGCTGGGAACAGCAAGAATAGCCATAAGACTGCCGCCCTCAAATCTCCATTCCTATCTATGATATATTTTCTAGGCTTCCAATTGATGCACTAATCTTTTAATTTTACGGCGAATTCCTTTTCATTTCTAGCATCTGCATTATTTATTTGTGTTGAAGCATTGTGAATGTTTGTGAAGTCTTTATTTGTGTTGAAACATTTTGAATGAGAGTGAAGTCGAGGTGGTAGTGGATTCCATAAAAGAGTTATTTTCATATGAAGTTTTTCTTTTAGTTTGTTTTGCTTTCGGGCAAAGGAATTAAGGCCTCTCTAGTTCTTCATGCAAGCAATATTATGTCTTTTTAAGCCATTTCTTAAACTTTCCTCACTTTTTCGTTGCTGTGTGAAGTTCTAGAAGCATGAATTTCGAAAATGTTTTCCAAGGACAAGAAACAGGACTGTGACTAAACTGATTTTTTTTTTTACTGATTTTATGAATGACTCTCTTCGTCAGCGTCTTTAGAATGAGAACATTGAAAATCTCAAAATGTTCAAGGACTGGAATGCATTATGCTTTTCTTGCGGCTTAACAAGCAGGATATTCAACTTAATTACAAAGACAAACTGGTCTCAGTTGAGAAGAACATAAATTTCTTTCTTATTCCAATTGGGCATGCAGCAGGACTTGTTCTTCTCCACAGCAGGGGCAACTTCATCAGTCTTCCATGCACCTTCAGAACACGCATCTTTGATTGTCAAACTAATCCACAGATGCAGCTCGTACATGGTTCTATGGAGGCGATGCACAGACTATCTCGCCATCTTGATAATTCGTTGTCTGGCGTTCCGATAATTTCCTAATCTCAGTATCACATGATAAATATGGTAAAACATGGTACCAGAGGGGGGTTGGGACAGGGTAATTTGTTCGACTCGCCGTAGCAGGGCGCTACTGGCTCCTTACAAAAGAATCTTGCTAACAGTCTTCAACATGATAACATAAGCTTATTAAGTACACGATATGGAACGAACCCAGTTCAGGCAAACCTCGGTATCCCTACAGAAAAATTTAAGCGCCTGGCAGAGAATGTCACAGAGCCAAAAAATGTTGCAGAACCAGCTATTAAAACAGCATTCCTACCATCGGAAGAGGCAACAACTACTTTTTCATAGACATAAGTTAACACAGCAGCAGCAAGGAAAGCAACAGGTAATCCTTGAATCCCTACAGCAAAACTCAATGTTCTGCCATATTTACTTTTTATACAGCAGGAGCAGTATATGTTGCAGAACAAACAATTAGCACTGTTGTGCAACCTGCTACTGATGCAGCAACAACTTTTTCGAAGTCAGCGGTTAATGAAACATCAGCAAGCAATGAACTCATTGCGTCAGTTAATGCAACAGAATAATTTCACCAGCTTGCGACGTAATTCTTTGGACTGGCATATCGACAAGTTCTAACTCTCAGCAAGACATGATAAATATAATACAGCCTGGTTCCAATTCTTTGAACTCAGTGCAACAGGTGTCTACTGGCTCTTTGAAAGAGAATCCTGTTAACCATCGTCAACAAGTTGACATAAGCTCATTAAGTTCACAAAGTGGAACGAACCCAGTGAAGACAAACCTCGGTTCCCTATACCAAAATTCAAGCCCCTGATAGCGAATGTCGCCGAGCCAGCAAATGTTGCAGAACAAGCTATTAAGATATCAGTCCTACCATCGACAGAGGCAACAACTACATTTTCATAGACAGAAGTTAATGTCACAGCAACAAGCAAAGCAACAATAGACGACACTATCACAGCTTCAACAGTTTTCCATGCCACTTCAGCAACCACAATATCTTGATGGTCGAAACTAATCCACAGATGCAATCCGTACAGGGTTCCATGGAAGGAAAAGCAACAAAACAATATTATCAACTTGCAACATGATTGTTTGGATAATTCAATTGTTTATGTTTCGTGCACTTGTGAACTCATGCATGCACCCTTCCCTAGATTATGTGAACTATTGGATTTATTCTGATAAATTACTTAAATTTTATGTGGAACAGAGGCTAAAATTTGAAAGATGCATCTCCAAATAATTCTCTGTTTTGATCTTTAGCTAAAATTTTACAAAGGTCACAATTTCTCACAATATTTTTATGGTCTATTTTTTTCAATTCTTGATTCATAAATTGTTTTGCTTAAATAATGATAGTATCTGAATCAGTCTTCAAATACAAAAAATTTATTATACTATCTTGATGATAGTTATTGTTCTTTTTTTCATGTTAGAACTCTTGAGATAGTTATCACTGAAAAAAATTGTTATGCATAAGTCACCAAAATTACTCATTTTTGTGTTTTGTTCTAAGATCTCATGTGTTCAAAATTACTAATCTCTTGTCATTTATAAAAATATTAGTTTCTAAATGTTATCTCAAATATTTTGTATAAACCCTCTATCTTAAGGACCAATATTGTTATGATCCCTTCATTATATTATAGAACTAGTTTTGAAAACGTTCCTTGCTCGTTTGACCTCTATTATTGTATAAAATTTATGTAGATATAAAATTTATATAGACCTAACTCTTGTTAAAAAAAAAAATCACCCCATTCTAAAATACTTCTAGCTGCATTTTTGAGCATGTAAAGAAACTCTTTTTGGTGTTTACTTTCTGCCCAAACTTTGTATTTGAACAATACTTTTTCTTATGATGATACACATCTAAAACTAGAACTATATTAATTTCTACAACTATCACTCCAAACTTTTAACGCCGGATATCTTTTTTCTTCTCAAATGATCACACGAACATTGAGGTATCATGGAACATAAATAATTCAACACTCATTTAAATAAAAAATAGACTAAGGAACAAATAAATGAGAAAGAATAAATATCAACAAATAAATAAAAAACTACATAAGAATGCAGAAGAAAACACTCCAAAATTAGCAAACTCAATTTATGCACCTAGACGGAGCATAAGCTTGAACTGTCATGTTTCATTGCATGTAATGTGGAGCAGTTCCCTCGAGACACAAGAATGATCGTTAGCTTCACTAGGCAGTGGGCAATATTATTTCAGTTGGAAATTAAGTTGATTTTTAGAATATATATGTTGATTTTATAGTTGAGAAACAAATTTGATAAAACTCCCCTCATATTTACCAGATTATTCTTCTGACAACGTATTACTTCCAATATTATTCATACTTTTTTTACATTCGGTTAATCACCAAATAGTTTATGTAAGATCAAATCACCAGCGGTTGTAGATTGTCGATTGAAGGGAAAGAATCAAATTCAGTATTGTAATCTGCTTTTATAATATAATAAAGAAGCATTTTGTGTCATGTGAAGTTTCCCATGTTGGTTGTGGATGGGGCCTGAGGGACTTGATTTCCTTTTGAATCATTTTTCTTTATCAAGTAATTTTTGTTATATGTTGTCTCACTATTTCTATTAATTCTGCTAATTTAAATTTATGAAATGTCATTTACTTTATATTTATCAAGTGAAAGAATAAAATGTTGCACTTCTAAGATTGAATTTGGTTATTTATCTTTAAATCGTACTATATTGAGGAGAAATATTTTATTCTGTGCCTCACACAAATAGTGTCAATTGTGCGAGGCCTTTCCGGCTTGCCATTGTATTTGTGGGGCCATGTTGTACTTAAACTTTCCTCATTTTTTCTCTTCCAATTTTGATCTTTTCTTTTTGTACCTTGTATATTATTATTCTTTTTGCGTTTAATTCTTGTTGTAATTTTATTTTAATAAAGAAGCTTTGAAACCCACCCTAATAAATAATAATAATAATAATAATAATAATAATATATATATATATATATATATATATATATATTAAAGAAATATGTTGGAAAAATTTTAATTTAATTCTTTTTTTATGAATTCAAAGAAATTGAACATAGTGAAATTAAAAAAATATATTGAACCCTCATCAATAAATAAAAATTCACTCAATTATTTTAGGCTTAAGTCATATGCAGCCACTTAAAGTTGTCCGCAAAATTCACTTAGACACCTCAACTTATCCGTATGCCAATTGAACACCTTATTTGTTCAAAAATCATTTCCATTAAACTCAAAATGCTGACATGGCAAAAAATGTGTGATTCACTTTCTTTGAGCGCGTTAAGTTATTAAAAATACTATATTTTCTTTTTTTTCATTAACTTTTACTCCTAATTTAATTTTTTTTAAAAAAGAAGAAACATCCATCTTCTTCCCCAATATTGCTGCAACTATTCTTCCACCATTTTTCATAATCTTTTTACATACGCACACTACACACCACCACCTCCACCTCCACCTCTCTCTTTCTCTCAGCCTTTATCGTTCTTCTTCTGCTTTTCCTCCTTCTTTCTTATGTTGATTTAAGTTTCAAATATCTTAACGAAGTCCTATTAATTATGATGAAAAAAGATATGAATAGATTTTTTTTGGGCAAAAGCTTGTTATTATTATTTTTCAATTTTAACAAATCTTAATTAATGATTAAGAAAATAGTGTGATTGGAAGAAATATCATTTCCAATAGTGAATTAGATTCAAGGAGAGGGGTAGGTGGGTTGATCGAAAAAAAACACACATATAATTTCAAATTAAAAGAAAAAAACGTCAAAGTGAAAATGGCTATTCGAAACGTGATTCGATTTTGTGTCTTTTGGTAAAAAAAATCTGGAATTTAACGTTGGGTGGGGGTGGGGGTGGTTCTGGGAAGAAGAAGAAGAAAAGGGAAGGTTGCTCTTTTTTAATTTTTTTTTTCTGAAAACATAGTTTTTATTTATTTTATTTTTTAATTTATTGTAACTGTGTTTTTCTGGATCCAATGCCAGATTCTCTTTTTTATTAGCTACTATGTCACGTCAGCCGCGAGTGTATGACACACCATCTTTACTTTTAGTTGATTGTCAAAATATGTTCAATAGGTATTTTTTTTAACTAAAAAAGGTGTTCAATTGAAACAAATCTAAGATAAGGTGTCTAAATGAAATATGTAGACAACTTTAAGTGGTTATAGATGACTTAAGCCATTATTTTAATTATTTAAATTCACTCAATTATTTCCTCACTTTCAATTTTCAATACAATATTTAGTTTATTTAATTGAATTTAACGTGGACTCCGGAATTTCTCTTCCAATTCCCACTCAAACTTTACATTCTCTTTCCTTTTGGTTTCATTTTTCAACCTTTACTAACAGCTTGGGGCTCTAAACTTCATGTGTCGAAAAGTTGATGCATCCTCATACAAGTTTTATTTGGTTGTACCTCGTTCAAAATAAAAAATTTTATATTGAGGGTGTTTGGATTGGACTTATTTTTAGTATTTTTTTGGCTTTTAAGCTCCTTCAATTTTTTTGGAGGTGTACAATCCTATAGTAGGAGGACTATGTGATAGTTATTTTTGGTTATACATATGTTATTCTAATCTTCTTCATTTTTTATTTAGTGCTCTACAGTTATTTCATTGTTTATACATTTCAACACAATTTCATTAAGATTGTTACTTGAATTTTCATGTTATTTCCTCTTAGGATTTGATCTTATTTTTTCTCTTACCCCGTGTGACATACAACACTTGTTTGATACGTCATTTAAGAAAACTAATTTTTTCAAATGATTAAAACAGAAATCAATTGAAAATATTTAAGGAGGTTCGAGGTTCATATTAGCATTTCGAAAAGAGTTTGAAAGCACACAAAACGCCTGCTAAAATGCAGTTATCCGATAATTAACTATTTGGTTAAAGATTTTCAAAATAAAAGCATATTTTGTTTAAAGAAACAACAATTAAGACTTGAAATAATATTTTAAAGGGAAAGGGAGATAGTATAAGGATAAGCACTAGATATTTTTACATAAAGTAAAGTAAAACATATTTGTTTGATTTTAAAGATATGGTTGGTTCATCTTTCGGGGAATTGAATTACGAAAGAAAAAAAGCTTAGAATTAGTTAGAAAACAATCAATTAAACAAATACGAATACATACGAAAAAGAAGAGAGAGAGAGAGAAAGTCTTGGCGCCAAATCTGATTTTTTGTTGTGTAAATTAGGTATATAGCATTTTTTATAGTAATATTCTCAAGATATAGCATTAGAGTTTGTGTATTTCAATATATAACATTTAATATCTCAAGCTATAGCATATTATTATAAACTATAATGTTAATTTGAAATAATAAAAAAAAATGTTTTAAAAAAAATTGAAAAAAAAACTGACAAAAATATAAATGGAAAATGACATCCTTTATTACTTAAATTAAATACAATTATTAATTGGTGTTAATTGATTAACAAATTTTAAGGAAATTAAAAAAATATTCAAATTAGTTAGTTGCCTTAAATCTCTCAAATTAGTTTAAATGAGAATAAATTTTGATTTAATTTTTTAAAAAGCTCTAACAAATTGACATCAACATACAAACTGTTTTTTTTCTTTCCAATTTTCACTATTCTTTCAGATTTGTAGCAGATATCAGTTCGCTTTTTTTTTAGTAATTGAAAAAATTTTGACGTTGGAAAAAATTGATTTGCTATGATGGAGAACATTGTGTCGATATTAATTAAACATGGTGGAAGATGGAATTCATCAGGTTGGTTTTAGTTATGATTTGTTGGTTTTGATTATGATTCGTTGGGTTTTAACATGGAGAACATTGTGTCAATTTTTTTTGGTTATTTTAAGACCTGGTATAGATTATAGCTTGTTTTTTTTATGAAACAGTGTTATGGTATAAATACCGTATCTGAAAAAACAGCATGTAAAATTTATATGTGTTTGAGTTTTAATAAAATTGAAATACGCGTAATACTTGATTTATGAACAAAATATAAAAAATGAATTTGATGGTACAATGTATTTCGTCACTAGTCAAAAAATAAGTATTTATAATTATGTGAATCGTTGAAGTATGAAAGTAATCGTGTATGAACCTTATATGAAACTTGTATTAATTATGTATGAAGTTTCTTTATTGTTAAATTAGAATATATATTTCTGTTTGGCATATGATGGTAAATGTTGATATAATTTTGTATGAAAACTGTATTTTTTTTGTTTAGTTAATTTTTTTTGTTTAGTTAATTTTTTTGTGATGATGAAAGCTATATTTCTTTTTTTGTTTAGTATTTTTTTTGTTATTTGTGGATATGTGTAATATTAATGGAATTGTTGGTGAAAAAATAGTATAAAATTGATCGAAATATGAAATGCTAGTTTGTTTGTCTGTTTCTGATTTGTAATGCAATGTTTGTATTTTTTTGACATTTATAGTATGAAATGTGTATTATTTTGGTATTAAATATTTTTATTTTATTTTTAAATGGCATATTTTTTTGGAACTGCTTTTAATGAGCATTAATTTTCCATGTTAGGTAATACCATAGACGGTTGATATGTATGTTGTTGTTGAAGGACCAAAGAAGTACATAGTAAATTTAAATACAAGGTGTGTAGTTGCGGGAGATTTCACCATTATGAAATACCATGTGATCATGTAATTGCAGTTCTTAGATACAAGAAACTGCATGAAACATATTTTTGTTCTGTCTTTTATAGCCTGAAGAATTTCAGAGGTGCATATGTCATCCCTGTTGAACCTATCCCATACGAGAGTACGTGGGATATACCCAGTTATATTTCAAAGCCTAAATTGATGGCACCCGATCCAAGTATATCAGTTGGAAAATCGCATATTGAACGTTGGATGGAGTTTGTTGATGTGAAATTTAAAAGGTCAAAGGTTACTTGTAGTAGATGTCGTCAAGTTGGACATAACAGAAACACATGTTCAAATTATCCTGTTAAAAAAATGATTTCATGATTTTTATTTTTTGTTACACAACATGTTTTGTTTTATGGAATGAATTTGATTTTAAGTAATATTTGAGTAGTTGTGATTTCTTAATATTATCTGACTATCAATAATATTGAAACACATTTTATGTCCGTTTTTAAATTTTATTCCTATATTAATATATAGTTAAACAAGAATCGTACATAATTCATACAAAAAACATATATATGGAACAACTTATTAAACATATAATTGTACAGTAAAACTCTTGTTAAAATAGTTCATGCATAGATCATACATAGTTCGTACAAAGTTCATACATATGGATCAAAAAATATATGATAGTTGTCATACTAAAACGATAATAAATCAAAACTGTGATATCATGTTCATACTAGTCGTAATCAGACTTCATATATATTTCATCCATACAGTAATATGACTTCATACATAATCAATAATGGAAGAAAGATTCATACAAAAAAACCAACAAATTAGAAATGTAATGTCATGCCCATACAATTAGTAATGAGACTTCATACAAAAAAGGCCACAAATTAAACATGTAATATCATGCTCATACAATTAGTAATCAGACTTCATACAAAAAAGGCAACAAATTAGAAATGTAATCTCATGCCCATACAATTAGTAATCAGACTTCATACAAAAAAGCCAACAAATTAGAAATGTAATTTCATGCCCATACAATTAATAATCAGACTTCATACATACATCAATTTATATATCAATTCAAACATCATTCAAACACTGGTAATATGTATTAATATCGTATGAATTCTGTATGGATTGATGTATTAGTTTGTATGACTTGTGTATAAATGTTGTATGAATTGATATATACATTGATGTATTAGTGTTGTATGATTTGTGTATGAAAGTACCTTGGAATTTCATTTTATGCTTTGTGTATGAATTGATTTGGTCGTCCATTTATATGACAGTGTTTGAATGATGTTTGAACTGATATATAAATTGATGTATGTATGAAGTCTGATTACTAATTGTATGGGCATGAAATTACATTTCTAATTTATTGGTTTTTTTGTATGAATCTTTCTTCAATTATTGATTTTGTATGAAATCTGATTATTGTCTGGATGAAATATATATGAAGTCTGATTACTACTAGTATGAACATGATATCACATTTTTGATTTATTATCGTTTTAGTATGACAACTATTATATATTTTTTGATCCATATGTATGAATTTTGTACGAACTATGTATGAACTATTTTAATAAGAGTTTTATTGTACAATTATATGTTTAAAAAGTGGTTTCATATATATGTTTTTTGTATGAACTATGTATGATTCTTGTTTAACTATATATTAGTATAGGAATAAAATTTTAAAACGGACACAAAATGTGTTTCAATATTATTTATAGTTGGACAATATTAAGAAATCACAATTATTCAAATATTAATTATACCAAATTCATTCCATTAAATAAAACATGTTGTGTAACAAAAATTAAAAATCATGAAATTATTTTTTAAAAGGATAATTTGAACATGTCTTTCTGTTATGTCCAACTTGACGACATCTATTACAAGTAACCTTTGACCTTTTGAATTTCACATCGGCAAACCTCTTCCAACGTTCAACATGTGATTTTCTAACTGATCTACTTGGATCGGATGCCATCAATTTTTGCTTTAAAATATAACTGGGTATATCCCACGTACTCTCGCAAGGGATAGATTCAACAGGCATGACATATGCACCTATGAAATTTTCCAAGCTATAAAAGGCAGAACAGAAATATGCTTCATGCAAGTATCCTTTATCTAAGAACTGCAATTAGATGAATAGTGAAATCTCCCGCAACTACACACCTTGTGTTTAAATTTACTATGTACTTCTTTGGTCCTTCAACAACAGCATACATATCAACCATTATGGTATTACCTAACATGGAAAATCAATGCTCATTAAAAACAATTCCAAAAAAATATGTCATCAGAAAATAAAATAAAAATCTTTAATATCAAAATAATATACATTTCATATTATAAATGTCAAAAAAAATAATACAAACATTTCTTTACAAATCAGAAACAGACAAACAAACTAGCATTTCATATTTCGTACCATATTAATATGCAATTCAGACAACTAACATCATGTTGATCAATTTTATACGATTTTTTCACCAACAATTTCATTAATATTACACATATCCACAAATAACAAAAAAAATTAACAAACAAAAAAACAAATATCATACAATCTTATAACACTCTTAATACAATGAATTAACAGAGATTACTGAAAAACAAATCAGAAAACTATAACAAATACCAACATGACGGATCTCATCTGCCACCATGTTTAATTAATATTGATAAGTTATTGTCCATCAAAATAAATCACAATTTTTTCACCTAAAAAAAACTCAATCAAGAAAAAAAGGGAGTAAAAATTTCTGCAAACAGGAGAGTTAGAAATGTGATAGAGAGAAAAAAAGGAAAAAATCATGTTTTGATTTGATTTAAATTAATTTGAGCATTTTAAAGAAACTGAATAATTTAGATCTTTTTTGAATTCCTTAATATGTGCTAATTTGTTAATTATCCATTATTAATTAAAATTAATTCAAATCCCAAAATTGGTGCTACTTACCAATTAATACATAAACGTGTTTCACCTTTTTATTTTATTTAAAAATAAAATAAAATTTAACTGTAAAAATAAAAATAAATATATAAACATATTAATTAGTATATAAATAATTACTTATAGTTTATTTTTAATTAAATATATTTTAATTGATATGCTATAACTCGATAATAATATGCTATAAGTGATTTATTTTTAAAAAGTATGTTTATAACTCGATATATATAGCCTTAAATGTGTATGAGGTGTTATTTTTATTTTTTTGTTCGCCTGATCCAGTACTTGGGCCTAATTCCAATTTGGACCTTTGGCCCACTTTCCCTGTCCTAAACTAGAGATCTTGTTGAAATCTGAAATAGGCCTTACTTATGTTCTTTTGGGCCTTTGACCCACTTTGTACCTATTCTAAAGAAACACTAACAGATAACACCAAAACTAAATGGGTTTTTTGAAACTTTGGCCCATTTCTGTTGCATATGTGGGTTGTATCACATTGTATGTTAGTGTATGTACTACGTATTTTTCAATTTCGAAGCATGTTCTTTGATTTTACGGTTGTTTTTCTTGATAAAGGGAATTTGAGCCTTCATGACTTCCTCAAACTGCAAGGGAAAGGAATGAGTTCGTACAAATTTCACATGCAACCAAAAAGAGGAATAAAAATTAACACCTAATGACAACGTCTTCAAAACGAAAGCTTAATGAAGATCACTCAATCAAAAAATAACAAACTACAATAAGATGGCTACAACTCGACCTTGTTAAATAAAAACATACAAATAAATAGGTTGGTCCTATTTACAAACAAGATCGTAATAACCATAAGCAATGATAAAGGCAAGCTATAACTTAAATAACAAAAACAAACTAATTTTAACAAGCTAAGCATGAATTTATATTAAAATAACATTACTTATTAAAAAACTGTCCCGAATCAAGTCTAGTTAGGAAAGCAGCAACAACTAGCCTAATAGTGAAGTATTTTCATATTTCTCATTCAAACGATATTCAACAAATTACAACCAAGATAAAGAATGACCAACACATCATTTATGAATAACAAAGCTTAATTAGAGCCATAAACCTAGTTATTATTAATACAAAAGAGTAAATATCAAGAAAAACCTGTTAAAATGTTACCAACAGAAAAACCTTTGTCAAGAAATTAAGCTAGATGACAAGACTACAACTGAACAACTGTAAATCTGAAATGAATTAAAAATTTCAATTGGACTTAAAATCATACTATCCAAACATCAAAACAAAATAACCAAAGTAAAAGGCTAAAACAAACCGTCAAATGTAATAGAGGAAAGTCACTTTAGGTCAGTGGGTATCACATCTGTATGTTGTATAGGGTTTTCTTTTTGGTGGGCTGGATTGGTGGAGGAATGGGTGTTGGTTTTGCTGGAAGAGTTAGAGAAAGGCCCAACATTTCGCCTTTTGATGAGTTTACAAGATTGATTGAGTTTTGCTATATTTGTAATTAAATAATATATATTTAATTAGGTGTCAACAACTTATAATTTTGTTTCTTTATTGTTTGTCTTATTTGTTTCGGCCCTACTTTAATGTTATAGATTCTGCTTGTTCAGCATTTCATATAAGTATTGTTATTTCATGTTGAGAGGAGACCGACATCTCAACATTCATCTTATATTTTGGATAGCGAGACTTTAGGATTACATTGAATGATTTAGAAGATGTCAACCCCTTTATTTATATTGATCATGTTATTGATAGTTACTGTCGTTGCACAACAAGGAGTGGCACACAATGATCATCCTCTTTGATTCTTTTCCCAACACTTCTTATCCAATCCTAAATCAGTACATGCAGGGGCGGATCTATGTGCAGTTGTGGGGGTTCCACGGCACCTAGTGACCTCAGTTGAAATTGCGTTGATGTATATATATGTATTGGATATCTGATAAATATTAAATTTGTCACCCAAAAAATAAATTGACACATTGTGCCATTGGTGCTAGGTTGAGTTTCTTTCCATAAGTATGTGGGATCGGTTTATGGATACGTTTTGATTATATTATTTTATGCTACACTTCTTCATTTTCTTTTGCAAAAATAAGAAACCCCACAACGATTTGAACCCGCAATGTCGATGCAGTTAGAAGTACTATTACCATTAACTATGAGCACTGCAACAAGTTTTAAAACACTTAATTTGTATTTTATTGACTTTTTTCTCTCTTTTTTATTTTAAACATAAAATATTACGCTTTCCAATTTAATTTATGTGATACACTCTAATTTTTTTTAGATTATTCCAAAAGAATATTTTTTTTCTATTATTAGAAATAACTTTAATTTATAATTTTTCTTTTACCCTTAATGAAATAATTTTTAATCATATAAATGTCTAAGATTTGTTTTAAATCTTCTCCTCAAAAATTTTCTTTCTTTTTGTCAAAATTTTTGAAACTTGATGCCGAGTTTCTCTTACTCTTTGTTCTATTATCTAAATCATTTGAACACATATGAAAAAAGCAATTTAGATTATGATAATTTAAACCTATCAAGAATTCAAATTACAAAATAAAAATGCATGTTGCGTTAAAGGACGGCATGAAAATTATACTGAAATCTCATATGATTTCGTTGATCTTTCAAGATTTTTATATTGTGAATCAAAATATCATAAGACTTCGTTTCTGTTACTGAGGTCACATTAACCTTAATCAACCTGACAACATAGTCAAGACATTTCAATTCAACATCATACTGCCCTATAATCCTAGTATAAGGCATACTCCAATGTAATATCATGACTTAGCAACAATTAATCACAATTGGAAATAAAGATAGAGATTCTAAGACTTACCAAGTCTTCCTCATAGTCTATCATCAAGGTCTTACCATCAACTCATAACTCAACCCAATTTGGAGTGTAACATCATCACACAATGATAACCAATAAAATAACAAAGGCCAATTGCTTCTCTATAACACAATTTAACACTAGATCACACCATAAGACGAGATGCATAGGCTAATTTCACATTACAATTCATAACCTAAATCACATCTCAAGAACTAGCATGATAGGCCTATAATTCATCTTAATTTAATAATAATAACACCATAGGATAGTAATGTAATCAACAACCAACTCAATTGAATGATCATAATACAATATAGGTCAAGATCACTACCTAGGGTTAGGGATGCAGGATCATATTCTTCAATTTAGACCAAACCATCAACAATTACCATAAACAAGTTGAATTACATGTTAATATACTCAATATAACCTAAATAAATCATTAACAACTCAATTCATAACTTCAATTTCGTAACTGAATGAAACCAATAAGAAAACTCTACTTTTGAAATCTACTTTAAAGGAACCCGTTGAGGAAAGAGTCTCAAAGGTTAATAGAACCCATACCTTAACGTTTGGCAACAATTTGATGGTGAATTCGTCCCTTTCCAGCCCCCAAACCCTAATCCTTGCTAGTCTTCAATGGTGAGTTCAAGTAGAGAGAGAAGGAAGAGATTTTATTTGAGAGTTGTCTTAGATTAATAAGGTTGAGGGTATTTATACTGGGACTTAATCAACTTAGTTAGTCTCTCTTTAATCCCCAATGAACCCCTAAACCACCTAATTAATTAAATAAACTGAATTAAAAACGTGAAGCAACTTAGGACCCTCACAGACGAGACCCTGCTTACGGGCCGTCTGTGAGTCGACGAACATCCCCCCTCCGTCCTGCACTCCATCATTTTGGTCAGAGACTTTGCAGGTGAGGGGATTCCTCCATTGTCTATGTGTGGGACGACAGTTGCATCGATGCCCCGTTGATCCACACATGGACCGTAACCTGCACCTCTGCACTCCGTCGATGAGTTTAGAGGCTTTGCGGGTGAAGGGACATTCTCAACCAGCCTAAGTGTAGGACGACAGTGGCATCGATTCTCGTCGATCCACACACGGACCGTCTTCTGTACCGTCGATGCACACTGCCAGGCAGTGTTGCATCAAACTACAAAGGTTCTCCTCAAGGGACCTTGGTTGGTCCTTGGGGAGTCATACCCGGACGTTTAAACCATGAAACAACTCAAACACCTATTATCTACCTTTCCATAAATCTTCGTACATTTCCGACTCCTAAAAGTTAGTCAAACAAGCTAAGGCACACTAACACTCCTTTGAACCAACTTCCCGGACGTCATGGGCGTTGTTGGACGTTTTGGTTCTTAAACCTTCTAAATGACCTATATTCATTAAAATGGACTTAGGAACAGTACTTAGACATTATGACACCTATGTTAGGCTCTACAATGTGTTTTGGATTTTCAAGGTGTTACACTAATGATGTATTCAACTAACTAGAATAAATATCTATGTCCGAAAATTGTGGACGTAGATGCAAGAGAATCCCATGGCAGCCCGAAATAATTGGCGCGCCCTTGAATTCGAAGCAACGATCACTGATCTTCTAAGCAAGGTTTGTCAATAGTAGCATGACGATGTGTTCTACTCAACAAAAATAAGAGTAAGTGCAGTATCAGAACACAACTAAATTGTACTGGTAGGATCACATGACTATATCACTAGAGTAACATAATTAAGTCAAGAAACATTATACTCACATGCATATATATCAACATATACAACATTATCAACATGAAGAATCAACAACATATTTAATACTTATCATCACATGATTAGTCCTCTCATGAAACCCAAACCTAAACAGTTAGCTTCTACCAATGTAGCAACTCAATTCTATATTTATGCTTAAAAGGGGCAATCCAATCCAATATTATGCCGAAATGTGGCAATCTGATACAAAGGTATACCGAAACATGAAAATCTGATCAAAAGTTATGCCGGAACTTGGCAATTGATCCCAAACACACACAAGTATATCACCAAGATCATACATTTACATCATTCTTTCATGGCAACATCATTCATCTATCCCATTTACAACAAGTGTGCTCATATTGAGACATTCATACATGTACAAGTATCACATGAAACAAGAAAATGTATACATCGCACAAACACAGAATCACAACTATCACCTACCTTAAAACAAGCTTGAAACCCTAAAAGACTTGATCATTTCCTTTTTCGATTTGTTTTGCTTGTTCTTGGTCTACAAACAATCACAATAACACGATAATCAACAAATAAACACTAATTTTCCCAAACTATAACAACTTTATGGTCCCTACATCAAACCCATGATCCCAACTAACCAACTTGGGGTTGTCTCCACAATAAAATCCTTACAAATTCTTTCCCCATCATTATTCACCCATTTTATTACGTTCTAAGGACCGAAAAATGGATTCAACGATTGAAAAACTTATCTTTAGTCTTAAGTATGGTGAAAAACAAGTAGAAATCGCTTATGGGTCGTTCCTTAGTTCTAAAAGTCGAAAAGTTCCAAATAAAAACGTTTAGGGGATTCTTAATGACATTGAGTCGCATCTGGCCCCTTACAGCGACCTCATCCCACTTTAGCGACGGCACCAGAGAAACTCAAGTGCCCATCAAAGCGGAACTTTTGAACCCGTGACCTCTTTATCTTTCATCTTCAATTTTTGGTTCTGTCGCACAACGCAGTTGAGGCCCCACCATGGCGAAAAACTCCCATCACAATGGAACAAGCTGAGCCAGAGAGCCTTTCAAAGGATTTTGATATCCCTTTTTTGCAACACACCTCTAACCTAGGATGCTCAGAAAATACCCTGTAAGCTAAGTTCGATTATCAGAAATCTACTCACTCAAATTAAATTCCTTAAATTCTTACGAGTTCTTTAATGAGTTATCTAACTACTCATGTAATCAAATCATAAATGTTTCACTCGGTTGTCACAAGATTTCTCTACACTTTAGTTACTTCGATTTCCTCCAGATTTGTACAAGGTTGGGAAAATCTAAATACTACTAACAAGTTTTTCCGGCCTAATTTCACCTCGGTGGAATTTCAATAACAATATAAATAGGTCATTCCGATAGATACCAATTAACCCGTCACTCTTCCAAGAGTGAAAAAACATAAGAAAAAAGGCTAAGGAATGAGGTAGTACCAGGTTTGACGAACAGTTGAGGATACTTGTCTCGCATGTCCTTCTCGGTCTCCGAAGTAGCTTTCTCGACAAAAAGATGATTCCATTTAACCTTCACGGACTTTGGTCCTCAACTTGCACACGTCATGATAATGAATTTCAATCTGTTCCTAGATGTCCCTGTCCGAATGAACACTTGATAAATTAGAGAACCTATACCTACCGGTTCCACACATTCAAGAATTTCAAATGGGCCAATGTATATAGGACTTAGCTTACCCTTCTTACCAAATCTCATCACCTCTTTTATGGGTGATACCTTAAGAAGAACGTTTTCTCCAGTATGAAGTTCCATGTCTCTTACCTTATGATCCACATACTTCTTTTTTCTATATTGGCTGCTAAAATCTTTGCTTGAATACTACTAACCTTATCTTGAGCATCCTTCACTAAATCAACCCCTAAAGATTTCACATCTCCAACCTCAAACCAACCTATGAGTGATCTACATCCCATCCCATATAATTCATCAAATGGTGTCATATCATTGTTTGACTGATAACTATTATTATAAGAAAATTAACACAATGGTAAGAACTTATCGCAATGTCTTCTAAAATCAACCACACATTCTCAACGTATCTTCCAATACTTGAATGGTTCTTTATGATTGTCCATCAGTCTACGGATGAAAGATGTACTAAAAGTGAGTTGTGTGCCTAATTCATCATGCAATTTCCACCAAAACTTGGGACTGAATTAGGTACCACGATCTGAGATGATAGAAAGGGGCACTTCATGCAGCCTTACTATCTCTTTCACATACAGTTTAGCCAACTGTTCAGCATTATAGTCTATCTTAGAGGAATAAAATAGGTAGACTTACTCAATCTATCAAACATTACCCAAATAGAATCAAACTTCCCCAAAGTCTTGGGAAGACCAAAAATAAAGTCTATAACTATTCTTTCCCACTTCTATTCCGGAATTCGCATTATCTGGAGCAAACCTTCCGTGCTCATATATCACTTGTTCATAATTTTGACGCTTTATCATAAACTCTACAATATCTTTATTCATACCCGACCACCAATACATTCGCTTTAAATCTCTATGCATCTTGGTCACACCCGGGTGAATAAAATATCACGAACTATGAGATTTCCCAATAAATTTTTAATCAAGTCATCAACCCGAGGAACACAGAATCTCCCCTTAACACTGAGTAGACCATCCACATCAAGAGTGGCCTCTTGCGCCTTACCATTCACCATTTTATCCTTGAGTTCGTTCAAGTTTTCATCCTCAAGTTGTTTGGCCTTGATCTTCTGCATGAATGTGGCCTTAAATTCAATGCTAGCTAACTGCCCACCCTTTTCATAGATGTCAAACTGAATGAAATTGGACTATAAGGTCTGAATTTCTTTGGACAAAGGTCGTTTTCTTACATTGAAGTAGGCTACGCTACCCATATTTACCTCTTTTCACTCAAAGCATTCGCCAAAACATTATCCTTACCTGGATGGTATTGAATAGTCATATCATAATCATTGAGTAACTACATCCATCTTCCTTATCTCAAATTAAGATCCTTTTGAGTGAATACTTTATGCAAGCTATGTTCATCGGTAAACATTTCACACTTAACATCATAGAGGTACTACCAACTCTAAATCATGCATCGGTTAATTCTTCTAGTGCACCTTCAATTGACGCGAGGCACAAGATACAACATTCTTACCCAGCATCAACACAACACCCAAATAAGAATGCATCAAAGTAAACAAAAAATCTTTACCTTCAACCAGTAATGCTGGAATTGGCGCGGTGGTCAAGAGAGTCTTGAGTAGCAATGGAGGCAAAATTCTTGACAAATCAACAATAACAGCTAGCGAGTCCCAAAAAACTCCTAAATTTCATCACAGTATTAGGAAGAATCCAGTTCTTAACCGCCTTGATCTTTTGAGCATCTACATGGCCAAAAAATAAAACCGATTTCAAAGAAAATTAGTAGTGTTAATTACTAGGGTCAAATGCAATAAATTGATCATTGTCGCACTCTGTTTTTCGCAAAATGGATTTTAATCACGACCTTAAAACTGTTTTGAAGATTCGTCACCTAACGAATTGAAGCGCATTAGGGAACTTATCTAATCTAGCTATATCTAACTAAGGTCAAGAAACCAAAGATCAAGGTAATGGTCCAAATTACCTCGTGGGGAAGGTTTTAGTCATCTCTCGAGGTCCACAAATGTGGGTCACGACCGTATATCATTCAACTTATGTGGGGGTTACAAGTAACAAGTATGGTCACTTCATTTAGGTTATTAAATTTAAACATGCCAGTTAGGTGATGAATAATATTAAACACTTCATTGTTATAATTGATTATTTAAGCATGTGAGACTAGGTGATTACATATTATAGAACATTACAAATACTAAGCAAATAGTAAAGGGAAAAGCGAGGAGACAGAAAATACACAATTATATAATCAAAGAGAAAAATTTTATTTTATTTAATAAAAACTACCCCAAATAAATATAATTAAAACACATAAAAAAGGAAAAGGAAAATGAGAATCTAAAAGACTTTACGGATTAGCGCTCAGCTTTTGTATATATAGGGACAAACAAAATAAATGTTTGTCGTTTACGGATCGCGGCAATGTCATCATCTCCGTAGGGCCTAAACTACCCCTACCCTACCACCGCATGCATAACCTCTTAAAAGGTACATAACACCCCTGCTTAATGTCCCAGAATCATTGAACTACTATTTAGGAGGTTTTAGATTGAAAAAAAATGCTCCTAATAGGCCCCCTAGACACCAAGTCAAACAAATAGGACGAGCATTTAGCACATAATCTCACATTGGCCTCTAAATTTTATTAAACATGCTTTCAAACACACATATTTGTGAAGGTCTCATGCTAGATGTGTGTGCAAACAAAAAAAACATAATAATAAAGACTAAATAAGAAGTAATAAATAATATTAACAAGTAGAATATTAAAAGGCCAAGATTTATTTAATTTAATTTTACTCTGAAACATGAGAGTTTCCATACCGGCACTAATTTATTAGCTTGTTTTAAGTGGCAAAACGGTATTCAAAATGCAGAATGTATTTATTGACATATTTGAACAGGACAAATGAGCATGAAGAGAAAGATTTATCTTTTTGTTTTAAGTGTCGAGACTTTAAAAGTAGTAGGTTTACAAAAAATGATTAATTTATTTTCAGATTGGGGGACTGTTTATTTACTAAGTAAATTAACATGCAAGAGGGAAAGGTGAATTATTGATTTTTATCTTTTAGATAAAATGTCATGGTACGATGGCAGAAAAATTCATAAAAGCAACTCAGTTATTTAACATGCTAAAAATAATTGATTTATTTTAAGTGGCCGAAACATATTTTAATATAGAAATAGTTACGAGTGGGCAGCAAATACGCAGAATTATTATAATTTTTCAACATGCTGAAAATTACTTAATAATAACTAAGAACATGATTCTAAATGATTGAAAGGTCATACATGTTGCATAATTCCTAGAGCCATGATTACTAATCAATTTGCATGTTAGAAAATATTTAACTATAAGCCTTAACATATGATAAATGAGTTAACATGCCAATATTATATCCCAAAATTAATTGTTATATCCTACACAGGATCTCTAAACAAACTAACACGCCGGAAGATTATTAAGTGAACAAAGATCAAAATTTATACAACATTAGGTCGTATATGCATGAAATCTAAATTTATGCAACATTTTTCTTTGATAGGGAACATTTATTATACTCGCTGGATATTACATAAGACAAATACAAACTCTCAAAGCCCTTAAGACTACATTGTGAATGTTGATTAAGCTAGAAGGAACATTCCTCTATTTATAGAGTCCTGAACCTTTTCCTACCAGAAAAAGGATTAGTCAATCCAAAACCTTTTCCTAAAAGGAAAACCTATTTATGGTAAGAAATCAGGACAAATAAAACCTAACAAATCTCCCCTTGGCCTGAATTTCTAACAAAATAAATTTGTTCACCTTCTTCACTTAATCTTCAACAACTTGCTTCTACTCTCCATAATCTCCTTCGCAAAATTTATGTCACAACACAGAGAACCTCTCTAAAATAATTTCTCCAAAAAAATACTTCATTACTGTCAAATAAAGGTTGCGGCTAGAACTACACCCTTCAAGATGAACACCTCTTTCTAACTCTGGTTCAATCATCGATTATCGAACCACTGAACCTGACTCCGTCAATGAATCTGGCTCTGATACACTTGTTAGGACCGAAAATAAGCAGGTGTAGACGCGGAAGCTAGCAATGCAAACCTCGAAAGAACACGAGTAAGAAGACAACGAGAAATATATCAAAAGACACAAAGATTTAACGTGGTTCGGTCAATCGACCTACGTCCACAAAAAGAGATGAGCAATCCACTATAAATATGAGAGTACAAAATACAGAGGGAAGCAACCGCAACCAAATTCACTTAGAATAAATGGGAGGTTCACACAAGTGGTAACGTATCAAGCTTGTGACCCACAATTTCTCCCCCTAACCAAAAACTCTCAAAGCCTTTAAGACTACATTGTGAATGTTGATTAAGTTAGAAGAAACATTCCTCTATTTATAGAGTCCTAAACCTTTTCCTACAAGAAAAGGATTAGTCAATCCAAAACCTTTTCCTAAAAGGAAAACCTATTTATGGTAAGAAATCAGGGCAAATAAAACCCAACAAATCTCCCCCTTGGCCTGAATTTCTGACAAAATAAATTTGTCCACCTTCTTTACTTAATCTTCAGCAACTTGCTTCTCCTCTCCATAATTTCCTTTGCAAAATTTATGTCTCAACACAAAGAACCTCTCTGAAACAATTTCTCCAACAAAATCTTCATTACTGTCAAAAAGGTTGCGGCTAGAACAACACCCGTCAAGATGAACACCTCTTTCTAACCTGGTTCAATCATCGATTATCAAACCACTGAACCTGACTCCGTCATTGAATCTGGCTCTGATACCACTTGTTAGGACCGAAAATAAGTAGGTGTAAATGCGGAATCTAGCAAAGCAAACCTCAAAAGACCACGAGTAAGAAGACAAATGAGCAATATACCAAAAGACACAAAGATTTAACGTGGTTCGGTCAATCGACCTACGTCCACAAAGGAGATGAGCAATCCACTATAAATATGAGAGTACAAAATACATAGGGAAACAACCTCAACCAATTCACTCGGAATACATGGGAGGTTCACACAAGTGATAACGTATCAAGCTTGTGACCCATAAATTCTCCCCCTAACCAAAACTCTCAATGCCCTTAAGACTACATTGTGAATGTTGATTAAGTTAGAAGGAACATTCCTCTATTTATAGAGTCCTAAACCTTTTCCTACTAGAAAAAGGATTAGTCAATCCAAAACCTTTTCCTAAAAGGAAAACCTATTTATGGTAAGAAATCAGGGCAAGTAAAACCTAACAATAATATTTTTGCATTCTTCAAGTAATTTACACATAGGGAGATTTTATATCAATCACACCTAATAAATTAAAATATATGAGAAACAATTAGAACGTAATTTCCCCTTCCGCTTGAATTATCCCCAAATATTTCATATATAATAGAGAGTTAGAGTTATACACATATAACAAGTAATGGAGGAACAACTAACCAGTTAAAGCAGAAAAATTTATCAGCAATGAAGACACACTCAATCACTATGCGACCCGAACACAACAAAACCGATTGGAGAGCCCTCTTAGAGTTCACAAGACTTTTGAGTTAATTCTTTTCTTTAGAGTATAGAGAGTTTTTGATAATTGTTAAGTGTAATCCTCTTTGTCTTTTTCTGATGGTTAAAGTCTATCCTAATGAGAATGAGGGCATCTCTTTATATAGTGGAGAGGGCATGTAATATATGACAAGAAAATATTCAATAACATATTTATTTTCCTTATTTAAAGAAAAAACCAAATCAGTAATATAATTTTAAATTATTTTTGGATCAATCAAATATAGTTTACGAAAATATAACAAGTGAGAATAAATTCAATTTCAATTAGGCAAATTATGATCAGTTAACATTAATAAATAAAATAATAAGTAAAATTTACCTTACCCAAACGGATTAGCACAATATAATAAAAATTACAGTAGTATCAATTAATCAATTTCAAGCAAGGATATAATAATTATATAAAAGGAAGAAAACACAAGTGAAGAAGTATTTACACATTCTTAATATAACATATTCACAATAAGAAAAGAGAAATATGTCGAGGATCGATCTAAACTCAAGTAGAAATCTCAATTATCATACAAAATTATTACCACTACTACAAGTGTAATTGCATCAATTAAAGGGATTAAATTACATTATAAGAGGTAATAAAGAATAGGGACATCTCAAGATAATCAATGATTTTAAAACCAAACTTATCAATTTTAACCAAGAATCAACAGTCAAGGTATTTTTAAAAATGCAAGAGCAAACTTCCGCACAATATCCTTGTGAAGCAGAGAATGAGCTAAGCGATCAAGAGCAGCAAGAACATGAAGGAGACTATAATTCAACTTTCTATCACACATAAACAGTTTGTAAAATCTAAAAGTAACAACTAGTAGTTCAATTTTAGGGCTAAGAGAACTTCCACAACAAACATGCATAGAACTTTCATCACATTGCATATAGGAAGAAGAGTAAAATTGCTAACATGAGATAATGATTTTAAAACAAATGTATTCGGATGGATCTGTGAAATATCCCTCTTTTAACAAGTTTGAAACTTTCAAGAGCTTCGCCGGAGTTCGCCTTGTTCACTGGTTTGGAGCTATTTTTTGGAAATAAGAGAGGAGAGAAAACGCACGCGACTGAGCGCCGCTGCTGGAGTCATTTGGTTGCTGTCTTCGCCGGAGCATGCAAGCTGGAGGTTGCCTGGTCTCTACACTTCTTCGCCGGCTGGCTGCTGATTTTTTGCCGGAGATGGTTGCTGCTGTTGTTGTTTTCTTTTCGCCGGCTAGTGGTGTTGTTTCCACATGCTGGAGCTCCTAGCGCTGCTGCCATCACTGGAGTCGCTTGGTTGCTGCTGTTTTGTTGCTTCTATGGCCAGTTGCTTTCGTTTACTACACCAGAGAAAGGAGAGGAGAGAAACATAGGAATCCAGCAGCTGCTGGACCTGCCGGAGCTGCTGTAATATCTCGTAACTTGAAATAACTAAGAATAAGTTAAGAAACCAAGAACAATCATTTTTTGAAATAAATAGGGAAATCAGAAAATTTTCTCAAAGTAAAAAAGTGAGTTTTTTGTCATTTTCTAACGGCCGTAAATACCAGCTAAGGAGGAGTTAATGTGAATACTATATATGGCTGGAAATCCCATGGGAACATCTTTCCAACGACACTGAGTTTGTGCATTTTCGATATTGTATGAGGGAGATACGTCTTTTGGATGTTGGGTTATTGGACTGAGGAAAGTCCAATCCGGATTTTAGTAAGGGTAAAGTAGTCTTTTTACCCTACTATTTCCTAATTTGTTTTAAAGGTTTAATAGCGGTAAAACCAAGTTTTGTTTCAGATTAGAGAATCTTTTTACGCTTAGGGTTTGGAGAAAAGAGAAGAGAAGAAGAAGAAGGGAGAAAAGAGCAAGATTTCATCAAGAACGCCAAGAGATGAATCAAGAGTAGGTTTGGGATGTGTGTTGATGCAGAATGACAAGGTTATAGCTTATGCCTCCGAACAGTTGAAGGTTCATGAGAAGAATTATCCAACTCATGACTTAGAAGTGGTTGCACCAGTTTTTTCTTTGAAGATATGACGTCACTACTTGTATGGTATTCATGTTAACATATTCACTGATCACAAGAACCTCCAATATGTATTAATTCAAAAGCAGCTAAATCTCAGACAGAGGAGGTGGTTAGAATTACTCAAGGATTATGACATGAGTATTCTTTACCACCCAGGTAAGACTAATGTGGTTGCTGATGCCTTAAGCAGGTTTTCCATGGGTAGTACCGCCCATGTTGATGAAGAAAAGAGGGAGTTAGCTAAAGATGTTCACAGAATCGCACTTCTGGGAGTCAAACTTATGGATTCCACTAAAGGAGGAATAGTCGTGACTAATAGGATTGAATCATCACTAGTGTAAGAAATGAAAGAGAAATAAGACCAAGACCCCATTTTGCTTGATTTGAAGGCGAGTGTCCATAACCAAAGAGTAATGACTTTTGAACAAGGGGGAGATGGTGTACTGAAGTACTAAGGTACATTGTGTGTACCTAGGGTGGATGGACTCCAAGAAAGGATCCTGGAGGAAGCTCATAGCTCCAGATATTCTATTCATCCGGGTTCCACCAGGATGTACCACAATTTGAGAGAGGTACATTGGTGGGAAGGCATGAAGAAAGATATTCCTAAGTTTGTTTCCAAGTGCCAGAATTGCAAACAAGTAAAAGTAGAACACCAAAGGCCGAGAATTCTGGCTCACTATATAGAACTTTCAGAATGGAAGTGGGAGATGATCATTATGGACTTTATCACATTCTTTCCAAGGTCTCGCAGGCAACATGATTCTATTTGGGTGATTGTCAAAAGGATGAAAAAGTCAGCCCATTTCTTGCCCGTAAAGACTACCTGTTCAGTCGAGGATTATGCTAAGTTGTACATTCAAGAAGTGGTAAGACTTCATGGAGTTCCCATATCCATTATTTCAAATAGAGGTGCATAATTTACTACACAATTCTGGAAATCTTTCCAGAAAGGTTTGGGTTCAAAGGTGAACCTAAGTACTGTTTTTTATCCTCAGACGGATGGACAAGCAAAATGTACTATCCAGATGTTGGAGGATATGTTTAGAGCTTTTGTGATCAATTTTAAAGGTAGTTCGGATTATCACGTACCTCTCATCGAGTTTGGTAACAACAACAGTTACCATTCAAGCATCTAATGGCTCCATATGAAGCTCTTTATGGGAGGTGATGCAGATCTCCTATTGGGTGGTTAAATGTTGGGGAAGTAGGGTTGATAGGACCTGATCTAGTTCACCAAGCTATGGAGAAGGTGAAAGTGATTCAAGAACGATTGAAAACAGCACAGAGTCACCAAATTTGACACTCCATACAAAAACTTATTCATCTTAGCCCTGTAGTCAGCAACCATGTGAGGAACATACATGGAGAGTTGGTTAAACTTGAGTCCATACTCTTGGACTGTCATGTTACCCTGCCTTAAGTTCATGAATTCTTGGGTTTTTGCTTCTCTCAACTCTATTTGGAAAAACCTGTCGAGAAAAGTCTTACTAAAGCAATCCCAAGTGATAGGAGCCGCATTTGCGCCCCTATTCTCCTTCCCCTGAGTGTACCAGATATGAGCAACATCCTTCAACTGGTATGATGCTAACTCAACCCGATCATTCCCAGTGACTTGCATTACCTCAAAGATCTTCTCGATCTCATCCAAGAAATTTTGAGGATCCTCATTACTTTGCGATCCTAAGAACTCAGGAGGATTCATCCTAATAAAGTCACGGACCCTTGCTGCCACTTATCCACCATTTTCATTCACATGAGCATGAACCTGATTGTTCTGGTTAGTCATACTCTGAGCCAACATCTGTGTGGCGTTCCTGAACTTATCATTAGAGACTTCCTGATCTGGGATTGGAGGAGCTGCGTTTGCATTCCTGGCGTTCACATTCCTAGCATTAGCTCTACGAGAAGGCATGATCTGAAACTTAGAACGTCAAGTTATAATGGAATAAGATCATACCTCACGCACGATGATAATACCAAGAAAGTGAAGTTTTTCCTAAAACACTTCATAGCCTCCCTCTCATTAGATGTAGTGCACTTCACACCCATGAAAAGGACTCTACTTAGTGCGGCATTTTTAGACATCCTAGGACTCTTGAACCTACTGCTCTGATACCAAGTTTTGTCATGCCCCGAGCTACCCGCGAGACGCGGACACGAATCCTAGGACCACAAGTGATCCCAAGCTAACCCTGCTGGCATGATCATGAGCATACTAAAGAATAATAAACTGATGCGGAAACTAAATCATAATTTAATCTGAAAAGATGGGGAATATCCATATTCTATAGCTGAGATTTGAAACAATGAGTTTAATAAAAAAGAAATATTAACTCAATACTAAGTTGAATCTAACTTTGTCTGAAAATAGACTCTAAACTGGACTAGAAATACTGGGACAAGCCCCAGTTTAATCTAGTAAAAACTGAAACTAAATGACTAAAGACTGAAATAAAACTCATGAATGTTGTCCTCGGAGAATGAGGACTCACCGCTGAATTTGCGGAACTGGAGATTGGGAAATTGATCTATGCATGATCTGGATGCTGAGGAGCTGAACCTACATCACGAGAAGATGTAGCGCACGTATGCGTCAGTACTTGAAAGGTACTGAGCATGTAGGATAGAGTAAAGCTGAACAAACATAAAAGCAAGTATAATAATCTGACATGATAAACTGAATTCTGAGCTAACTGGATGCAATGACCAATTTATAACATGCTAAAACTGAATACTGAATATACTGATAAATAGTCAATACAGAGAGAATGACTGATCTGTGGGAGCTACTAAAGAAATACAAAGCTAGGGTTCTGAAACTCATGCAATAAACTGAATAATAACATGATAATCTGATTTGGAACATATAACGAATAAATTCATGAAGTTATATCAAAGCTCTAGAAACCCTAGGTTTAATCATGATAAGAGAATCAAGATTCTGACTGAAAACTAGGGACCCAATGGGTGAAAGGAACCCACTAGTGAAATCCCACATACTTGGTGATGAAATCCATGGAAAAATACTTGAGTTTTGAGGCTGGAACTGCTGGAGCTTGTGGCGTTCTTGAACTAGGTTCTTGATCTTTTTCTCCTCTCTTGCTTCTAATTTTCTAAGTTTTAATATTTAATGATTTGACTTGATTATGTTTTAATTATGTTTCTAGGCTTAAACTAACTAAAATATGATGATTTATGGTCAAAAAGACGTAACTTAAGGTTTAAATGGAGTGGGAAAGGTCCAAAAGATCCCTAGGAAAATTGTTGTCGGGCCAAAAGACGGCCAGGACTGACGGTCCGTCGTCTGCCCGACGCCCCATCGTTGGGTCCGTCATTAGGGTCTGTTCGACAGGCCTTTACTAAAATAGACATAACTTTTTACTCCATTTTTAGCAAGGTCGGTGGCTATGGAAAGATAATTTAATTATCTATCTGTGGATAGGTCATGGGACACATAATTAATTTTGTGCTAATAGTTATGATCATTTGAAGTTAATCCAACTGCATTTCCCCTTAGTTGTCTGCAAATTTTCTACCGACGGTCAAACCTACGGACCGTGCTGGTCATCCGTAGCTCTTTTCAGAGAGTGGGTGAATGGGGGTATCGATCGTCGGTGACGGACTACGGACCATCGATCCGTCCGTCGATCAAGACTTAGCCAATTTTTCCCGATTGAATTTTTTGGGATTTTCTTATTTAACCGACGGTTGTGTAGGATGGAACGTCGTTTGTCCTAAGGACCGTCGATGCCACCGTTGGTTGCACCTGCAGATTTTTCTGAAAAATAAAACTGATTTTTGGTCTATTTTGGCTACAGAGTGTTACATTGAGAATCACCTATCATTTGGTGAGAGGCACCGGTATCAACAATCCAAATCATAGAAGTAGTCTTTTGGAAGATGAATTACATGCAATGTTTGATGTTCTAGGTGCATCAGTAAGTGTTTCTTGATCAGCATCCCGAGCAGCTGTTGATGCTGGCTTGGGTGAACATGGGCATGAGTGAAAGGGATGGAGACATATGTTTGATGTACTGAAAATGCTGAGAATGAGATGGCATGTAGGGCGATTGATACGCTAGACAAGCTATTGTGGTTTGTGAGTGTAAAGGCCCTATAATTCTGAGGGCAGCAAAGTGTTCAAGTATTTGAAGTCACTCTATGGACTTAAACAGGCCTCACGGCAGTGGAACATCAAGCTCACCACTACCTTGATTGCCTCAGGTTTTCATCAAAACACTATCCCTTTTTACCAAGGGAAAGGATAAACAAATACTACTTATATATGTGGATGATCTATTGTTGACTGGGAGTGACTCTCATATGATTCAGGAAACTAAAGAAGCTCTGCACCAAGCTTTTAATATCAAAGATTTGGGGGAACTTAGATATTTCCTTGGACTTGAGTTTGATAGAAGTGAGGAAGGCATTCTCATACATCAAAGGAAATATGCCTTAGAGCTGATTGCAGACATGGGGTTAACAGGAGCCAAACCAGTCTCAACTCCAATGGGATTGAATTTAAAACTTACAAGTACCGAATTTGATAATAGTATACCATCTGAACATGATCCACTTATAGAAGACTATTTTGGCTATCAAAGACTAGTTGGCAAATTACTTAATCTTACCACCACCAGGCCAGATATATCCTTTGTTGTACAAAGTCTAAGTCAGTTCATGCATTCTCCAAAGAAATCACATTTAGATGTTGCTTTAAGTTGGTGAGATATTTGAAAACTTCTCCATGCTTGGGTATTCTAATGTCATTGGCTAGAGGTCATGCCTTGAATGTGTTTGGTGATTCAGACTGGGGTTCTTGTATTAATAGTAGAATATATTTCACTGGTTACTTAGTTCAACACGGAGGTTCTCCCATATCATGGAAGTCTAAGAAACAACTTACAGTATTGAGAAGCTCTTCTGAAGCAGAATATATGGTAATGGCTTCAATAGTTGCTGAGATTGTATGGCTAGTTGGTTTGTTTTAGGATCTTGGTGTTTACATTTCCCTTCCCGTCTCTTTATAGTCAGATAGTGCCTCAGCTCTTCAAATTGCTTCATATCCCGTTTTTCACGAACGAACAAAACATAATGACATTGATTGTTGTTTTACTAGGGAGAAAATTCAAGATGGTTTACTGGTACTTTCAATGCTTTTTCCTTTAGATTGGTGTGTGTCTAGAGCCTTTTTGTAGTAATTTTAATATGTTTTTGTCTTTGTTTTGCATGAAAGTTGTCCAAAACTGAAACGCAGAAGGCTGTGGAAATTGAGTGCAGATTTGACCCACGAAGGACATCAACAGCCTGTCGTCTTATCGACGGACCGTAGGTGGTGACCGTCGATTGGAGGTTCAGGCATCGGGGAATTCTGACTAAGTGTGGGGCTACGAAGGATCGACGGTCCGTCAATTAATCGATGGACTGTCTTGGCAATAGGTCGATGTGATCAGAGAATGTCCCAGTACCCGATGTTGAAGAAAAGTTAAGTATGGAACGATGAGAAGCATCGACGGACCGTAGGTGTATCGATGGACCGCGTTGTTGGTCCGTCGATTGGATCAGAGAAGATGCAAAGTGAAGGCTAAAAAAAAAGATGCTAAGTATAGACCGATTGAGGCTGTCGACGGTCTGTCGTTTCATCGACGAACCATCTATGGGGGTCGTCGATTGAAGTCGCGTTTTGGAAAAACTTTCCTTATTTGAACTCCTTTTGATTTAGGACTCTAGTTTATTATAAATAGGGGAAAACCTCGTTTTTGGGGTTGGATTCTTTTACTAATTTCATACTTTTGTTCTTGAAGATTTTTTTTTAAACTTGGGCATTAAATCAAATTTCCGGATTTGATTTTTAAGATAATTGTGTGATTTCAAGTTGAATTTATGGATTTTCTTTGAATTTGTCAAAGTAAGTTCATGATTTATTATTTATCAATTATGAATTGTGTTCTTCTAAGCATGGGTAACTAAATCCACAACTAGGGTTGTGGGAACCATGGGTGATTTACAAAATAAACCTAGATAAATAACAATTCTCAAATAGGTTATTGGATACATCGATAATTATTTCGTTTAAAAGTCTTTTTAACGAGTGCCCGCATTAGAACTCGCCTTATTACTACTTGCCGGACCAAGGGGGTAATTTATAGGAAAAGAATTATCGACATAGATTTAGTGGATATTATATAATATTCTAGTTTGGATTGGTGCGACGTAATAACTAATACATACATCGAATATGATTCTTAATATGAAGTAAAGGTAAGGGTTAGTAACTTAGACACACGTAGCTGGACCAAGGTATGGGGTGAAATTATCTAAATGTCGGACCAAGGATTTAGAGATACATAACTTATCACTTTGCATGAAAAACACTTGGAAAGAATTCTTATAGCTAGGATTATGGCGTTATGAACCTATGGGGAACACTTACACCCTAGTTTCTCTCACAACTTGATAAACACTAATAATTCACTCTTGCTACTTGTTTGATTTCACAACATTACAGCACTTTTGTTTCACAACCCCCCCCCCCTTTAATTACTAGTTTTTGGAAAGGACTTGACTAAATAGAGGTAATCATAATTAAAGTTAAGTCTAAATCATTTTCCTCGTGGGATCGACCCCAATCTAATGGTTGGGTTCTTTACTTGATACGACCGCTTATATTTTATTAGAGAAGTGTAATTTGAGCGTATCACTAAAGAACTTGGACGAGTTCCTCATGCTTATCTTATGTCCAAGCTAGGGATGAAGAATCTCTTCATAGCTCCTAGCTTGAAGTGGGTGTAAAGGAATTAAATAAATGTACCATTGTGCCTTAGTGCAGTTTGTTATAGTGAAGTTTGTTATTAGAGAATGACTGTTACATTATGCACTAGGTTGTTAGTGTTAATTACAATAGTTAGCTACACATTCAAGTTAGTTAGTTAGTTAGTTTGCTAAGTAGAGTTGATTACAGAGCTTTGTATATAAATACATGTACTGCCCAAGTGAATAATAACACATAGATTTCTCTCTGTAACACTCTCAATTTCCTTTCGGTTGTTCATGTGGATTCTACATTGTTGAAAGCATTCTCAACTATTAAAACCCCTCCCCCCCCAGCCAACCTACCAATCCCCCACCCCCCTAAAAAAAATAGTAAGTTTTTCTACTCACAAACCAACATGAGAAAATAAGTCAAAAATCTACATATTTTTCAGAAAACATTTGATTTCATACCAAACACCCTTAATTTTGTTTGACTTCCAATTTTCGCATAGTTCTTCGTTTTCAATTTTTCTACAGATCTACAATTTCATTGCAAGGAGCGGATTTTAATATCGTACCTATTTTCACTTCTTAGCATTAAATTTTTGGCTACTCGTCGTAAATAAAGGTGGTTTCGTCCTTGAGGTAGGTTGCGCATTGTGGGATAAAATGATAATTACTTGTTTCTTTGGGTGATTTTTGTAACGCATGCACTCCTATGCGTATTTGAAGTGTTATGGTGTTTCTGTTTTCCCGTACATGTAAAGTATGATGAACAATGTGCTTATTATCTTTATTCATCTTTGATTGTAGAAAGTAGATTCTTATCCTTTGCCTAAACCCTTTCTTGAGTTTTAAAACTATGTTTAGCATTTGTGTAATGTTCTAAATTAGTGTTTATAAAGTTATATACACCGTAAAAATAAAGTTTACAAGGCACGAAATCATCATTAAGAGCGTGAATCTGCCTTTGGAATACCCCCAAATTATCGAGTTTTTAGGCGTTACTATATATCTCAATTCTCATGTAACAAATTTAACCATACTAGTTAACTCATGATAGATATAGTATGTTTTGGTATAATATCCTTTCAGTGCAAAACTCTGAACTACCAAATGCTCAATATTCTAGTTGTAGCTCTCTTAATATGTCCACGCATCTATCTCAATATCCTCATTTTCACTACTTGCATCTTCTAGACGCGAGAATTCTTGACCCCATACAACAAAATTGGTCTGACAATTACTTTATAAATGTTACCTTAGTGGCACTTTCTTATCACTCAAGACATTGTATACATTGTCTGTCACCCATTTCCTTGGATTATCGACCTAAACAATAAATAATCCAACTGCTTCTTTATGTTGCTGAAGATTTTTCAAAAGAAACATTCCAAATCTCTTAGACGAATAAAACAACACCAGTATTCAAAAATTAAGTTCACTATTAGAGGTCACACCATTGAGTGCTCATTCAGATACAATTTTTGTATCATACCATACAGCTACAATATCTCCACCATCACATTCCTCCACCTACAATTTTTGTATATTCCTTATGCACGAAAATTAAATGATTTTTTATGAAAAATTGAAAATTTTCTTCTTTTTTTTATTAGATGATCATGGTGTTTGGAACAGCTTGCACACACCTCAAGTAATGTCATGTGGTAACTGATACCTCAAATTTATCAGTCATGCGTACACCTCAAGTAATGTCATTTGGTAACTGATACCTCAAATTTATCATTTATACTAGGGGTCAAATGGGCGGGTTGAGTTGAAATTAGAAATATTAAAATTGGTTGAATAGAAATCAAGTTTGGTCTTGATCCGCCCAAGTTTACTTTAGATACAAATGGGCTAAAAGACGAGTTGAGCCTTGACCAGCACAGTTTGACCCGATTAATCTCAATAATTTAACATATTGATATTTAACTTTTATAATTACAACTTGAATTTCCGCTCAAGAATTTTTCATTAAAAAAGTAACAAATTGATAGATAAACCTAAAAAATGTTAAATAGATAATAATTCATACCGTCAATATAGGAACATATCTTAATAAAAAGTTCTTAAACAGATTGAAATTGGAGATTAAATTAGGCTCAATTGAAAATTCTCTTCAAATGAGTTAAGTCTAAATGAATTGAGATTGAACCCAATTCAAATTATATTGAACCCTTAAAATTCTGGGCGGGTTACCTATGTTTGGATTCATTTAGACACCCCTAAATTCATACTACTAACTTCAAGCTTAAACAAGAACTAACGATATCTGTCTGGAGAGAGTACAGTAGGGCATACACCGAGTTGTATTTAAACACAAATAAAAATGATAAGTACTATAACTTCTCTATACTCTTACTAGCATAAGAATCTCTACTAGCAAAATAACAAAAACGGACAGAATTTCAAACATACGTCCTGTTCTTGAAGAGACCGTTATCTTTTCTTCTTATTCGTTTCTTTTGTATCCGAGACTAAGGCCTTGATGCAGAGTCGAGGCTTCGTAGTAACAAGTGCTCGAGGAAGAACTGATACACCAACTATGGCTGTCCTATCTGGTACTCCAGAAAATGGAAGTACCTCAACAAGCACACAGATCTGCAAAAGAAAAGCTACATTCAGTACATAAAAGTTACAGAGGAAGTAAAACGCTTATAACTTGTCATTGACTACAAAATAATTTTAACCTCTGGATCTTTCAAATCCACTATCGAATCTGGGACGACTTCTTTCACTGCTGCTGCTACGACGCTAAAGCATTTGTTGCGATCCAACAAAGCAAATATATCAGGATCACTGGGAGTGTTTCTTAGATTCTTCATCTCGGTTTCTTCAATCCCTCTCCTGTTATACCCAACTGCAAACTATAATGTCATTAGTTCTACAAGTTATATAAGACCGATCAACCCACAGAGAGCAGAATGCTTGACCTAGTGAACATACTACTCAAATTCAATTCGATGTAATAGAAAAACAAAAAAAAAGGTTGAGCTACTGAATGTGATACTCATCATGTAAGAGAACTTGGGATTAGCTGGTACCACAAAGTTAGGGAAGGCAAGATTTACCTTAACAGTGTCTCCTGTCTCCTTCTGCCTATTGTTCATAAACTGCTCAACAAGCTTTGTCACAATCTTCTTAAGTTCCTTCTCATCTAAACAGCATGTACCTTGAATTGGTAATATCCGATTGCACCAACTGCATAACATGATTAAAGTCATGATCGTCTTAGTTTCTTTGGTATTAGAAGTAATCTTCCAAGACAAGAAAGGATAGAAAGAAGAAAAGACTTGTCTCCTGCTATAATTAGAAAGACCACAAACATAACCACATTAAGCAATATTACATGTAGATAAGAGCTCAAAAATTGATCGAGAGCAACTCACAGAGGAGACTTCAATATTCCAGATTCTAGGGATTGAAAAATCTGTGAAACAATGTCAACAACTGCTGGAGACTTGTCGAATGGAAATTTAAGGAGAACTAATCCGCTTCTCGTTAACTTAACAAGTGAGAGAATGTCACTTTTCTCCATAGAGGTACCAGATTCTGCATGCAGAAAACAAAGAACTGTTTGACACTTCCTAGTAAACCTTTGTGTCAGTAAGTCCACACAGATATCAGCACTACAACATACCCAGCGTAGTCCCACAAAAGTGGAGTCTCTGGAGGATAGATTGTATGCAAATCTTACCCCTAACTCAGAGTTAGAGAGGTTCTTTCAGATAGACCCTCCGCTCAAGAAAAAACAATCAAAAGCAGTCCCCAACTAAAAGTAACGGAAGTACAAGAAACAACAGATAATAACAAAACAACAAATAGTAACAAAACATAAACTACAAAAAAAAAAATTGAGGTACAAGGAACAACACATAGTAACAGCAATTGAAGGACAAGAAACTCTAGGACAATACTACGACTCTGATATGAACGGACAGCAAGACAACAAGACAACATCCTGCTTCCACTAACCTTCTGCCTTAATTTGTGTCACACATACCCTACTATCAACACTACCAAAAAAAAAAAGTCCACACAGATACCAAAATGTTGAAGAAGCATTAATACCCGAATTCACATGTTCATTAGCAGCTCCTTCTCTTGATCCTTTACATTCTTCATTAACATCATCCACGCATGTTTTCCTTCGCTTAGCATCATGATTTGAAACAATATACTGACAGACAAACGACAACAGCTATATTTAGCATTCTTTCCAACACAAGGGTCACAATAGGTGCAATACAAAGTAACATGGATTTATAATGGAAACTTAAAGATCATTTGAATAGAAATGAATAAGTATTCCATAGCCAGCTGTAAGTCACCAGAAAGGTGCATACTTCAGATCCAATGGAAAAACAAAATCAAAGGTCACTTGTCCAGAACTTTTTTGAAACAAAATAAATAAAAGAATTGCAAATACCAAAAAAAAAAAAGGTAAACAAATAACCTTTTCAAGGATACTTATAGCTTCTTTCGTTGCACTTTTTTCCCTCTCTGAAGACAAAAGGAAAAAACTCTTAGAAATACCAAAGAGTAAACAAATAAACTTTTTGTATTATGACATGCTACGCTATAAACAGTAGATGTGATTATAAGGCTAGTAATGGAGTTGTTCACTTATCCTTTTTAAGAAATAAGTTCAAAGTTTAAGAAAAGAATCCTAGTCAACACAGGATTAGACCTTTTAGTAATAGAGCACTAAAGACACTTTTTTTAATATCGTGGTGTTTGGATCAGATTTTTCGGACCTCGACTTATTCCAAGGGATACCTCCTACCAACAATAATAATCAGGTAACTCTATCCACCAAGACAAGGACATATGGAAGAAATCACCTAATAGTTTCTTTCTCTGCTAAGATTTGAACCCGAGACCTCATGAGACACATTCTTTATCTAGGTGGAACACATCGTTAGTCCCTAAACTTGCCAGTTAATTTCGGTTAGACACTTGAACTACAGGTTGTTTCGAGTGAGCACCTAACTAGATGATGATGTGTTCCTACAGTTCCAACTTAAACATTGGAAAAGCTTTTGCGCATGTTGTCAAGTTTCCATTCCACAGATAAATCAACCACTTGAAGCATCCCTTAGTTATATGCATTAGTCTCAATAAGCCGTAAAACCTCATGTTTGTTCAAATTACGCTGATTTGTTAAATTAAAGGAGGTAATATATTATAGTGGTGAACTTATCTACGTAAAAGGCGGTTGAGAACACTTGAAAAAAATCAAAAATTTGAACCGAAAGTGTCTAACTAAGTATATCTTACAAATTTTTTCTCCTCGAGAACAGTACATGATTTTTAATGAGCTTCATACTAGGGGGCAAAAGCACACCAACAAAGCAATGTAACACAAGCTCCACAAGTTGCTTAATTTCATGAATTTAGGATATGTTCGCTTTCTCACCTCTTCTATATTCTACAAGCACTCAAACATTCAAGCTAAAGGTCCATTCCATCTTTAGGCCCAAACTAATGCCATGTGTCAAGTGACATGACAATCCTGTCAAATTCAAGGCCAACAAGATAACGTCACGTGTTCAAAAGATATGGCCCAAAGTGGAAGCCTTTAACTTTGAACAAAAGGTACCCAACTAACAACTAGTTTTTGAAGAAATTTGCACAGTAACTACCTGAAGAGGGTACCTAAAGGTAGCTTTTTAAAAGACAAATACTACCACATAAACCTTTCCAAATTAAGTGTCTGCTAAAACAAAAAGAATAAAGAGAAGTAGACACATCTTAGCTAGAAAGGTTAGATTCTTTTCCAGTGTAAGAAGGAATCTAATGAATCTTCATTCACCCGCCACACCATTTGCCACATAATATCAACTACCAAACTCATTTATTTGAAAAGCTAAATCAATTTCAATCAATCAACTATTCCTCATTTCAAAATAGTTGGGAGCAATTATTCCTTGGGGTACCTGCTATCTCCCACCAACACATGTAACGAGTAACTTTGGGATACATGGGAAGAAATTACCTAGTATTTTTGTTGAGAACTGACCTTGTTACCTCAGATTCTCAGCCATGGGTGGCTCCACAATTTTTTAAAAAAAAGACATGTGCCTTAGGCCCCCAAATTTAAGGGGCCTCATTTTTAATAATAATAGGTTACATGTTAGTATTTTTTAACAAATATTGAATACTATTTGTAGAAAAAGTAAACTTTTCATGAAAATGGAGGAATTATTAGAAGAAATTTGACACATTTGGAGTACTATATCGCATGAAAAATAATTAATAATAAGAATGGTTATATTATCAATTGAAAACTAGAAGAAATCAATTATATAAAAGTTTTTAAAAATTCAAGTTTAAGGTCCTGTTTGCTTTTTGCTTTAGGTCACTAATATGCTTGAGCTGCTTCTGTTCTCAGCTCACAACCACAGCGTCACACCAGAGAGTACAAGAAAATGCACACATTTTATCCAGCAAGAATACTTCTCTTTTTACAATATGAGAAGAAATCTACTAAATCATTATTCAATAGCATATCATTTGCCACACAATTCCAGTCCCCTAACTAATATACTTGAAAAACTAAAACAATTCCAATCAATCAACTATTCCTCAATTCATGAATCAGTTGTATCAATTATTACTTAGGTACCTGCTATCTCCCACTAGTACAAGTAACGAGTAACTATGTCACCTGCTTGGACATATGAGAAGAGATCACCTAGTGTTTTTGCTGATATTTGATCTTTAAGACCTCACTCAGCTCGCAACACCATTTTTTTCAATATAAGAAGAAATCTAATGAATCTTTATTCAACAGAACACCATTTTCCACGCAATTCCAGTCCCTTAACAGATATACTTGAAAAGCTAAATCAATTTCAATCTATCAACTATTCCTCAATGCTAAACTGTCAGTACCCTAAACATCCATCAGCTAATTTTTTTCAATCCAAGACAAGTTCAGCAGAGACTCTAAAATAAACAAAATTGAAAAATCTTTTAGCTCCGAATACTCAAGAAATTGAAAAATCGAAGTAAGGAAAACTGACTGATTGGGCATGTAATGAGAAACCCAGAATGCGAATGGCGGAGTAAGGAAGAAGAAGCGTTGTAATCGAAACGAGGGATGCTTATCACAGCAGAATGCTGCTCCCATGGCTTCATCTCTTCAATTTTTTCTCCTCCTTCTGCAGTTCTCCCTTCATCTTCCGCCATTTTTTTCTTCTTCTTCTGGTTTTCTGTCAGCAACCCTTTGTTTGCTCCATTTCTCCTATAGTCAATCCTATGTATTTTGAAGTACTAAAACAAAATGTATTTTTAAAATGAGGTTATGACCTAAAATAAGTTATTTATCTGATTATAATTAATTAGTATTGAAAAAAAAAGGCTCAAATATGAAATTTCATTTAACTTATTTTCAATGACATTTAATATTTTTAATCATCTGATCGAATTATAATTGTTCACATATAAAAAGTGATTTTTCAAAATCAATATTATTTTTAATTAAAAATAATAATGTATGGTCATTTTCTCAAAATTCGATGACATATTTTAGTCTTTTTTTATTTTAATTAAGAATAGAATAAAATTTAATGTAAAATTATTAAATATCAAAATATGATATTATTTTTAGAATTGGCTAAAAATAAAACTGAAGTTATATAAAGTGATTTGAGGTGAATCATATATATTGAGGTACACGAGTAATTGTTTTCTGCACTTTTATATTCAGAAACAGAGAGAGATGTTTTAGTAAATATTTAGTGATATTTCGAATACGAAATTTGCATATTTTATAATCTAGATATGAAATTCATAAAAACATTATATTTTTAAGTGCATTTTTCATTATTAGTAAAATAATTTATCGACACACAAAAATCGATAATTTACTCTAAGTCACAAAATTTAACTAAAGTTTTCTTTGTTAACCCCAACTTCATATGTAAAGTGAAATTATTTCATATACAATGAGCGGAGGGAATATTAAAATTTGAAATGAGACCATAAAAAATTGAAGGTCTAAAGCCATTGCTTTCATCGGGACAACATTCACATAATTCATAAAATAAAAATTTTCGCTTTTACATAACATAATATAATACAATAAAATTTAAATTCAATCCAAACAAATACAATACTATATTACATTACAACTGATAATAAACATTCAAACTAAAAATAAAACTTGAAATGAAAAGTTGACAATAAAATTAATCACAGTAATCATTAACTCCCCCAGAAAAAAAAGAACAATTCTATTTCTTGAGGTTCAGATGGTCTAATCATTATTTTTTAATTCATGACATTAATTCATATAACATAGCAAAACACATATAATTAATAATAACTCCAATAAAAAGCTTAATTACTTAACATTTTTTGGTGCCGAAGCAACGGTGATGGATCCATCGTAATGGCCGCAGCAAAACCTCTCCGACTGCAAATGGAATTGCGCTTCCACTTATTGAAGTATAACCTTTTGAAGTGCCGGCTATGCGACTTGCAAGTCTTCGCCTCCGCTACCATTCCTGTATATTATTTAACTGATAGAATATGTGCCTTCACTTATCAGTCAATGGACCAGGTCCCTTGACACACTAATAAGTATGAACGGAAAGTAAATGCAGTTTGAACAACATAACGATTTTTACGTGGAAACCTCCTTGCTTAAGAGAGTAAAACCACGACCTGTCTCACAGGATTTTCAATCGTTTTCACTAATCTTCACAAGCAAAAGTGAAACACGATTACAACAAATGTGAGAAGAAGTTTTTAATCTCACGTTCAAGCAATAATCTCTACTGCTTAACAAGCCTAAGTAGAAATAAATCTACCCACTAAGCTATTCCACCTAGACAACTTAGAATTTCAATACTACCCACTGATTCCTTTATAGTTTCAGGAATAGTTTACAATGTAAGACCAAGAGAATATATTCTTAAACAACTACACTTAAATGCTCCAGAGATTTCTGCTGTTGTTTGAATAATTCTACCGTTTGTTTGCTGATAGGCTTTGCAAGTGTTCTTAAAGAATTCTTTATCAAGTTGCAAAAACTAAAAAATGATGTTTAGGAAAGTGACTTTTATATGGACAAGTCACTTTCCTTAAACTCTTTGTCATTGGTTGGAGAAGTCTGACTTTCTGACGCCATTGGGAAGAGTGCACCTACTTTCTGTACCTTCTCCAGCTGGCAGTCAACTGGCTCGTCACATTAGGAGTCTGGTACCTTTACAAGGTCCCTGAGATTGTTTCATCTTCAATACTCAAGTAATAAACCTGGTACCTTTACAAGGTCCCTGAGTTTGTCAAATCATCAAAACTGCAAATAACATTTTCCCCCTTTTTGATGATGACAAACAATGCTCACAGGCACCACTCCAGCTTTGTTCCCCCTCACTGTATTCCCCCTCACACATATAACTCAGCCACTTAGCTACTTACCAGTTTTACTTCCCCCTTTTGGCATCATAAAAAAGATATATAGTAAACCAATAATGTCAACAGTAATACCAGATAAGATCAAAGCTAGATAGCAATCAAACAGAAAGGGAAAAGCATTCACAATAGATAATAACTAGAACACCAGAGGAATAAGTAAAATAGCATTCCACAATAACATTTAGTACATAATCAAACTGATAACCTAACGACACAAAGATAAGCCACAAAAAGAAGACACAGGGGAAAATTTTAACAGGCTAGGAAGGAGGAGGTTGATGAGAAAGGGACTGGATAATGAGAGTGAGTCGAGCATTGGCAGCATCGTTATCTTTAATTGCCTTCTCTTGTAAGGCAGTAATCTTGGCCTTCAACTCTGCATTTTCTCTCTCCAGGGCTTGAACCACGGAAGTACCAGGTCCCTCAGTCTGTGCAGTAAGTAGTTCAGCTTTGAGTATAGCAATTTCAGCATCTTTACCACTCAAACGCACAGTTAGCTGCTCAATCTCATGCTTGAGTTGATCCTGATCTTCTATGAGTTGAGCCATCTTGCTCTTGGGATTGCCTCTCCCTTCAATACACTCACATTCGACCAGGGTACTCTCTGAAACAGTTTGTTTCACAGTCCCAACCCTGCCAACACTGAGAGGAATTTTAAAATGTTTGAATACTTCAGTGAGAAAGTATCTGTATCCCATTCCATGAATGCCTTTCCTCTTGATGACAGTTTTGTACATGTGCTCAAGCATAAGACCTGGGAGATTCAGAGCTTCGAATCTGCACCACATCGCCATCACAAATAAGTTAGCAGAAGTTGCTGAAGTCCTTCAGTCCGAGGGAGGAGAACTTTGTTAACAAATTCGAACACCAACTGGTACTCGCTCTTCATGACCTTCTTAAAAACCCCAGCAATCTTTGTTGTGGGAATCTTAGAAACCAAGGACACAAACTCAATCGAACAAGTTTTTCCAGTCACAGACCCGGTCCCCTCTCTAGGTACCCTGAGAATTTTGCCCAGCAGAAACTCATCCAGATGCACTGCAATGTCATTTACTCTTGTGAGGATACTCCCATCTTCTTTGAATTGAATGTTGTAATAGAATTCGCGCACTTCTTCTTCATAGAGAATAGGAGATTTCCTGTTGAATAGATGCATCCATGATTGAATTTCCACCATGTCATGAAGAGAGTCCATGCCGGAAAGATTGATTATTCCCATATCAAAGACTCTTCCAGCCAACGCGGCTTGCTTTCTCAAGTTGTCAACAACTTCCTGCATGTTGACCTCCTCTTCACTCCTGTTTTGGGCACCAGGTCCCTGTGATCTCTTCCGTTTTCCTGCAGAACTCTTCCTTCTGGGTTTTGTTTTCTCAACCTTCTTTGAATCCTTTGACTTTGTGTTTCCTGACCTTTTCTTCTTGCTTTTCTTTTCAACTTCTTCAGCAGACAACTCAACAACATCAGATTCAGGCATTTTAAAGTTTGATACTTTAAAGGTTCTGGCACTCCTAATTTCAGCCGTAGATCTTGCACTAGCCTTTAAGGCATCAGCCATCAACTTTCGAGCATCAGACCTAGTAGTAGGTCTTCTTCTAGGAGCCTCTTCCGCAACCTTTTCTTTTCCCTTCCTAGACACCTCAACCTCCCTTCTTTCAACCTTCCATTTAATGGGTTCCTCATCACTTTCAGAATCTGAGGAGTTGGAAGAAGGATACATCCCAAAATCTGGAGTTTTATCAAAGATGGGTTGAGTGTCTCTTACCTCTTCCCTTTGTAAAGCCTCAGTTTGCTCAGCCCGAGCTTCTTCTCTCATCATTGCAAGACTTTCAATAACCAGTTCTTCACTTGCTTCCAACATGTTTGACTCAGATGATTTATTTCTTGGCAAGTCTCCTTCAAAAAGATTATCAGGCAACATTTCATGGCAAGGACCAGGTCCAGTAGGTATACTAGTGCTATTCAGATCTATGGAATAGAAGGGATTGTCAGGAGTATCTTTCTGAGAACTTGAAGGGGAACTAGATCTGGACTCTTCTGCTGAAGGAGAGTAAAAAGCGATAGGTTCTATTTCACTGAGAGCAGTGAGCATTTGTTTAGATGTGGAAGAAGGATCAGACATATTTGACTTGAATAAGAACAAAAATTAGATTTTCGAAGAGAAAAGGAGGAAGGAAGAACAGATTTTGTCGTTTAACTTTTCCCTGTTTCCCTTTTTAAAATGAAAGAATGTTGAGAGACGGATGAGAAATCAAAAAGAAGTAAAGAGGGTTTAAAAAGGATTAGAAACGGTGCTAGGTCCTTGATTTGACGTGTCGCTTGAGGGATAAGCGATGGGACTAACGGTTAGAATGACTGATGACTGACACGTGGCATTATCAATGGTCATATTTTTCTGTTTAAAATTAATGTACAAATGCTAACCTGGACAGGCACCAGGTACCATAACACAGTTTTATCCTCATTCCCCAGTTGTTCTAGCCATCTCTTTGCTAAGCTAGTCCTTCCTGAAAGTATACCTACAATAGGTAAAAAAAATGATCTAATCCAGATATTAAATTATTAACACAAAGGATACCTGTACTGCAAATTTAGCCATCAAGGGAATTCAACTGTTGGAAGCTACGGATATCACTTAGAGATCATCATACCCAACTTCAGCCTATTTCTCTCAAATTGATCTTATACTGAGAGCCTTGGTGAAGATGTCCGCAATTTGCTCCTCTGTTGGACAATATGTAAGCACAATATTCCCTTTTTCAACATTGTCTCTCAGAAAGTGATGTCTAACATCAATATGCTTTGTTCTCTTATGGTGAACTGGATTTTTTCCCATACTAACTGCACTAGTATTGTCACACATAAGAGGAATAGCTTTGATGTTTATACCAAAATCCTCCAAGTGTTGCTTGATCCATAACAACTGTGAACAGCATGCCGCTGCTGCTACATACTCAGCTTCAGCTGTTGAAAGAGCCACAGAATTCTGTTTCTTGGTTCCCCAAGAAATGAGTGAAGATCCAAGGAAATGAGCCATTCCAGAAGAACTCTTCCTGTCAACTTGATAACCAGCAAAATCAGCATCTGCAAAACCAACTAGATCAAAAGTGTCACCTGCTGGATAGAAGAGAACCAGGTCCCCTGTCTTCTTCAAGTATCTTAGAATACGTTTTGCAGCCTTCAGGTGTGAATCACGAGGACATGCTTGAAACCTGGCACACATTCCAACACTATAAACAATATCAGGTCTGCTAGCAGTCAGATATAGCAAGGATCCAATGATTCCCCTATACATGGTTTGATTCACAAGAGGATCAGATTCCTCTACTACAAGCTTGGAATTTGTTTCCATAGGAGTATCAATAGGTTTGGAGTCAAACATATTGAATTTCTTCAGTAGCTCCTTAATATACTTCTCCTGACAGATTGAAATCCCATTTGATGATTGCTTGATTTGTAGGCCAAGGAAAAATGTCAGTTCGCCCATCATGCTCATTTCAAATTCCTTTCCCATTAATGATGAGAGTTCTTCACACAAATGTTCTGAAGTAGCTCCAAAAATTATATCATCCACATAAACTTGAATAATAAGCAATTCTTGTTCTCTTTTAAATAAGAACAGAGTATTGACTATTTTTCCTATTTTGAAACCATTCTTCAGCAGAAACTTTGACAGCCTTTCATACCATGCTCTAGGAGCTTGTTTCAAACCATACAGAGCCTTATTCAATCTGAACACATGATCTGGTAGCTCAGCATCTTCAAACCCAGGGGTTGTTTGACAAATACCTCCTCTTTCAGATCTCCATTCAGAAATGAACTTTTGACATCCATTTGATACAGCTTAAACCCCATGAATGCAACAAAAGCTATTAAAATTCTAATAGCCTCCATCCTGGCAACAGGTGCAAAAGTCTCATCATAGTCTATTCCTTCTTCTTGATTGTATGAACCACCAACCTGGATTTGTTTCTAGTGATCACTCCATTTTCATCGAGCTTGTTTCTGAAAACCCATCTGGTTCCTATTACTGTTCTGCCTGCAGGTCGAGGAACCAGGTACCATACCTTGCTTCTTTCAAACTGATGAAGTTCTTCTTGCATTGAGTTGATCCAATCTGCATAACTTAATGCCTCTTTCACATTCTTAGGCTCAATAGATAATATGAATGCTGAAAATGCAACTAGATTTCTTGTTTTTGATCTAGTATAAATTCCAGAGTTCAAAGGAGAGATAAGATTATCAAGAGGATGTGATGAACTATGTTTCCATCCTGGTCTTAAAGCAGACTGGTTGAGCTGATCAGCATGTTCTTCTTCGTCAAGGGTATCATCATTTTCTGGGGAGTTTGATGTACTCTGACTGGAATTAGAGTAGTACCAGGTACCTCATCTCACTTTTCCACTTCATCAGCCTTTTCAGGTAGACTATGATTATGATTATCATAGTCATTTTTCAACTGTTGTTCTGTATCAGCTTCACTTCCTTCAATTTTCTGCGAATTGAACAGCCTGATCACTTCATCTTCATCATTTGATCCATTGCTTTTCAAGTTTTCATCTTCATCAAATACAACATGAATGCTTTCTTCAATGCATTGAGTTCTTTTGTTGAATATTCTGTATGCTTTACTCGATGAAGAATATCCAACAAACACTCCTTCATCACTTCTAGGATCAAATTTTCCCAGATCATCCTTTCCATTGTTCATCACAAAACATCTACACCCAAATGCCCTAAGATAGCTCAGCATAGGCTTTCTGTTGTTGAGCAGCTCATAGGGGGTCTTATTCAAAACAGCTCTTATCAGACACCTGTTGGTAACATGACAAGCTGTGTTGACAGCTTCAGCCCAGAAACTTTGAGGAAGATTTGACTCAATAATCATGGTTCTGGCAATGTTCACCAGGGTTCTGTTTTTTCTTTCCACCACTCCATTTTGTTGAGGAGTTCTTGGAGCAGAAAAGTTATGACTAGTACCATTTTCCATGCAAAATTGATCCAGTTTTGAGTTCTCAAACTCAGTTCCATGATCAGATCTAATCCCACAAATCACTTGATTCAATTTAGTTTGAATCATTTTGAAGAACACCACCAATTCTTCAAGTGTCTCTGCTTTTGATCTTAGGAATCTTGTCCATGTGTATCTTGAGTAATCATCAACTATCACCAGAATGTATTTCTTGCCATTTCTGCTTTGAACCTTCAGAGGTCCACATAAATCCATTTGTAACAGCTCCAGTATTCTTGATCGGGTTACTTGCTTCTTTGGCTTAAAAAGGATGATCTGATTTGTTTTCCTTTGACACAAGCTTCACATATTTTATTTTCAGCAAACTTCAACTTTGGCAGACCTCGGACCAGGTCCTTAGGAATCAGTTTATTCAGTAGAGATGAGCTCACATGCCCTAGCCTGCGATGCCAAAGATCAGCATTTTCATTTTGAGCACTAAGACATGTCAGATCATCTCCATGAGACGTTTCTAAATTGTCCACATACATGTTATTACTTCTGAAAGCAGTGAGAATCACTTTTTTTGTAGTCGGACTGATCACAATGCACTTCTCAGAAGTAAACTTGACTTCATTTCCCTTGTCACAAATTTGAGATACACTCAAAAGACTGTACTTCAACCCATCAACATGATACACATTGTCAATTGATTCTTCAAGAGACTTTCCCACTTTACCAACTCCCAAAATGTACCCCTTCTTTTCATCACCAAAAGAGACACCTTTTCCCTGAGTGTCTTGAGTGAGAGGAAATTTTTTATGTCACCAGTCATATGTTTAGAGCATCCACTGTCCATATACAAACATTGACTGCTGCTCCCCTCACTCACCTGCAACAAGAATCACTTGTTAAGCTTGGGAACCCATTTTAATTTGAGTTCCCAGAAAGCAGATAAGGGAGTGATCAGTTTGTATCTAGTCCAAAAGGACGGTTTTTGAATCATTCTAACAAAGGACTTTGGAGCAGAAACAGATTTTTTATTTGAAATCTATCAGTTGAGACATGTTTTGGAGGACTAGGTCTCTCTTTTGATACTCTTTGTCTTTCAGTATAATTAGAGAGTCTTTCATGAGAATTTCTCCAGCCAGCACACTCTCCCTTTAAATGCCCATTTTTACCATAGTGAAGACAAAGCAGATTGTCAGACACAAACACATACTTACTGTGAGGGTTAAAGGGAGGAGTGATATTCAAACTTCCTAGACTCTTTCTTATTGAAATTACTCTGATTTGTTGCACTTGACAGCAACTTAGATGATTTCGTCCACTTAAGAGATTTTTCAAGTTCTTCCTTATGTATGACAATATCCTTTTCTAAGTTGTTGCTCTTCTCCAAAGCCAGTCCCAGATTTTTCTCAGTGGTTTTCAGTTTTTCTTCAGTTTCAACTTGTAAACCATTTGACCTTCCATTTAGATTTTCAGCTTCTTCAGTTATCTGAGTCAACTGTTTTTTAAGTTCAGTGTTGTCAGACTCTAGAGACACCATTTTAACTTCTATTTTTGACATTTTCTCCTCCAATTTAACCTTGTTTTTAGTTAAAATGTTAAGTTCAGCATTCATAGTGTCTCTTTCAGAGGTTAGCTCAATTACTGAATCAATCATAACATTTGCTAATGTTCTCAATTTTTTAAGAGATAAATTATTCAGATCATGTTTCATATCAAGAAGAGTTACCTTATCATCCTCTTCTTCATTTTCTGTATGAGCCATGAAAGCAAACATTTCATTGAATATTGTTTCCTCTTCATGAACCGTCACCATAGACACATCATTTGGTTCATCAGGATCTTCTCAATCACTTGAAGAGTCTCCCCATGTAGCAAGAGCCTTTTTGACCACATAGTCAGCAGCAGCTTTGCGATCATTTTTGCTGAGTACCAGTTCCCTTCTATTCTCTTTGTCACTTCTTGGTTTCTGATATTCCTTGTTTTCAGTTTTGAGTAAAGGACACTCTCTAATAAAGTGCCCAGCTTTTCCACACTTGTAGCAAGTATCATTTTGAGTAGCAGTTCGAGGACCATTTGTTCCTCTTCTAAAACCTTTGTTCTTTTTAACAATTTTTTGAAATCTATTGATAATATAAGTCATATCATCATCACTGGAGTCTTCATCAGATTTGTATTTCAGCATTAAAGATTTATCCTTTTTGACTTCCTTCTTTGACAAATCATGATTTCGATTCATCTCATGAGTCTTCAGATTTCCAATGAGAGCATCTATTGTCAGCACCTTCAGATCTTTAGCTTCAGTGATAGCATCAACCTTGCTTTCCCAGGACTTTGGAAGAATTCGAAGCACTTTCCTAACTTGCTTGCTCATACTGATAGGTTTCCCAAGGCTTCTCAACTCATTTGTGATAGACGACAATTTCGTAAACATCACATGAATTTTCTCCTTCTTTCATCTTGAAGTTTTCATACAAAGAGGTGAGCATCTCAATCTTTGATTCTTTGACTTGTTCAGTTCCTTCATGAGCAGTTTTTAAACAATCCCAGATTTCATTTGCAGACTCACATGCAGAGACACGATTGAACTCATCAGGCCCTATCCCACAGACAAGAAGAGTTTTTGCCTTATAACCCTTTTCTATCTTCTTCCTATCAGCTTCATCATATTTTTGTCTAGGCTTAGGAACAAGCCTGGTTTTCTCTCTATCTCTTTCTTCTATCATCGGAATAAATGGTCCATCTAGTACGATATCCCATAGCTCACTGTCTTCCGCCATGAGTAAATCATGCATTCTAACTTTCCACCAACTGTAGAAATGTCCATTGAAACGAGGAGGTCTTGTTGAGGACTGACCTTCTTCTAGATTAAGTGGAGCAGCCATTCTAGAGCAGATATCACTTCCTTGGTGTTAACCAAATAGAGAGTGTCCGCTCTGATACCACTTGATAGAATATGTGCCTTCACTTATCAGTCAATGGACCAGGTCCTTTGACACACTAATAGGTATGAACGGAAAGTAAATGCAGTTTGAACAACACAACGATTTTTACGTGGAAACCTCCTTGCTTAAGGGAGTAAAACCACGACCTGTCTCACAAGATTTTCAATCGTTTTCACTAATCTTCACCAAGCAAAAGTGAAACACGATTACAACAAATGTGAGAATAAGTTTTTAGTCTCACGTTCAAGCAATAATCTCTATTGCTTAACAATCCTAAGTAGAAATAAATCTACCCACTAAGCTATCCCACCTAGACAACTTAGAATTTGAATACTACCCACTGATTCCTTTATAGTTTCAAAAATAGTTTACAATGTAAGACCAAGAGAATATATTCTTAAACAACTACTCTTAAATGCTCCAGAGATTTCTTCTGTTATTTGAATAATTCTACCGTTTGTTTGCTGATAGCCTTTGCAAGTGTTCTTGAAGAATTCTTTATCAAGTTGCAAAAACTAAAAAATGATGTTTAGGAAACTGACTTTTATATGGACAAGTCACTTTCCTTAAACTCTTTTCCATTGGTTGGAGAAGTCTGACTTTCTGACGCCGTTGGGAAGAGTGCACCTACTTTCTGTACCTTCTCCAGCTGGCAGTCAACTGGCTCGTCACATTAGGAGCCTCGTACCTTTACAAGGTCCCTGAGTTTGTTTCATCTTCAATACTCAAGTAAGAAACCTGGTACCTTTACAAGGTCCCTGAGTTTGTCAAATTATCAAAACTGCAAATAACATTAACGTTACAGACAAATTTAGAATTTAGAGTTGTATTGATACTCTAGAGTGAAGAATATATAATTGAGTAAATATACATATGTTTATTTTAATATCTTAAATATTTAAATGAGATGGTAATTCAATTTAAAATGTCTCAATCAAAGTAGTTACAGTTGTGAGTTCATCACTTTGAATTTACTACTAAAAAATTTCTACATGCTTGATGAAAAGCTTGCCGAGAAAATTATCATATTAAAATTGTGAAAGCTAGATAAATTTGTACCTATATAGACTAATTTAAAGGAATAATTATCACAATCCACTAGAAACAAATATCAAATTACTTTTTTCGACTAAGACTACAACATATAGAAATATCACCTAGTATTTTTTTTATCTCTACTATAATTTTAAGAAGATCATAAATAATTTAAACTTTTAGAGGTGATCATCCGATATCAACAACTAATTTTAAAATGTATATGATATTACTATATGTTTATTATTTTAACTTTTTTTAATATGTATAATTCAAAATGTAAACAATGAATTCAATGAAACTCGCAGAATTCATCTTAAATGAGTCTTTTGAGAAAACATACTGTGTAGTAATTAATAACCGATAAACCATGGTCTTTATAAGTGTAGTACTTTTAGTTTTGAATCATAACAAAAAAATTTGAAGACTTTTGAAACTCTAACTTTTATATGTATATTATACAGTAATTAGCGATAAATTATATTTTGTCAGTTTTTAATGTGAAAAAAAAATTATACTTATTTTCTTCCCAATGCAAAAGATTATTAATAAATATAATTGCATATTAATTATTGCATCAATAACCTAAAATGTTTTTTGATACATATTCTAAATTGTCAACATTTTTGCAACACCTCTTAATATTCTCTTTCATCAGAGATACTCAGCGAATAAGTATCACAAAAACTTAGGAGTCATTTACATTATTATGATGCTAAGACAAACCAAGCTTCAAGGACTTGTTGGTTGTTTTTGTATACTGTTGTTTTCAATTGCACACGCAAGTGTACGTAGTCGCGTAAGTAATATAGTGGATTTTAAAAAGAATCAAATTATTGATCCCAAAGGAATTGTCAATTAACTATGTTTACTAAATTATACTAGTCTAATTATTTATTTAAGAGTGTCAAAAGAATCCAAGAATAAAATAATAAATTTACTTACAATGGTTGAAAACTTCCAGGGTTGTAGCATATATTGGATTTCATGTATCATATTTTTGACTTAGAACTAATTTTAGTTGTCAAGTTACTGATTTATAGGGTTAATTGTATGAGTGGAGTACACACCTCTCCTCACTTATTAGATACCTAACTACATCATTGAGCGGGGATAAGTAAACTAATTGGCGAGCATTTATATTTCATTCTATTTCGTAACCAAGCGAGTTGTTCGTCCGGACGTCACTCCTGAACACATTTCACCTCAATTTAATGTGTCGATCAAGCTCTCTATATTCTCTGGTCTATCTAACCTCTCCTCTCTCGATTTTAAGATTAGACAATAGATTTATCTCATGGTGATCAGGCACGAAAAACTAAAACAAGAATATAGAAGTAACTTATAGTGACAACCAAAAATTAATTCAAAACGTCATTAATAATCAACATTCAATCTGTAGCTACAGCCCCAGAACAAGGGCTTTAGCTACTAATCTCTGAGAAAACAAGAAGAAGAAAAGAACCATAAAAAGTATTGATGACTTTCTCTTCCAAAGTACCTCCCCCTATCATTGAATGCCTCCAATAACTATTTCTATGGACTATTAATAGATGTAGTTAACCCTAAATAAAATAATTTAGTTCAAAGCAAATTAGGAATCCAAAACCAAATGAAATCTGGTTCTTTTTACACGTGAAACTGTTGCTGCCGTTACTGGTTGTCACGTGAATATTTTTTAATTTCAAATCCAATTCTACTTCAACCAACATATATATTATTTTACAACATTTAATCCATTAAATTGTCTACTTGATTTTCTTTTTCAATCTTCCATATTTAATTCATTTAGCTCCAATCTTCTTCATTTTTTCACCAATTTAACCTACAAATATAATATACTATTTAGTACAATCTATAAAATTCATACTCAAAAAGGATATGTATAAATGATAAATGTGAGGCAAATAATGATTAAAAATATATATTTTTGACCTCACATAACCACCCCACACTTAAACTTTTGCTCGTCCTCGAGCAGCATTAAAATCCATTTCAAATAAATCATACTAGGATTGTCATCAATTTGGTTAATACAAACAATTAGGTCATATACCAATTTCAAAACATAAAGTACAATTCTCAACCATTATGCAAGACATTCAAATAAACAACAAACATCTAACCTCCTAACATCACGGAAAGACTTTAAACTCATCAAATTCAAGCTTGCTCACCTATTCCCATCAAAGAAAGCTAATAAAATCACTTATCTATCATGAACCAAGTGCCAAAGAAATAGTCCACACACTTGATTCAAAAGATTGAATATAAATTAAGGACTTCATATCAGAACAACTCTCACACTCACAAATAAAATTCACATGCATGCACAAAGAATAATAGGCTTGCCCATTATGTACATCTTCTCTAATTAAGCATGCTTGAATAAAATCAATTAGGACTTTAAAGGGGTTGTATGTAGGTTACGGGACGGGACAGGTAGGAAAACTATATAATAGTAACTTACACCTTCCTTAAGCATTTTGCAATTTCAGACTTTATACCCATTATCTTCTTTTCTTTATTTCAGCCATCTCTTCAACAATCATTTGACAAGTAATTCTCATCATCTTAAGAATGTTTTTCAATCATTTTTATTTTTCAAAATTTTCCTTCATAATAGTCATCTCCAACTTACGTCTTTTATATGTGTTAAGGTGCACGATGTCCTTTGAAGGATCACGGCCATCATCAAGTTAATTTATTTTTTATTTTTTTTACATCACATTCTTTCAAAGAGGACTTTTAAGAATTTTGTAGTTGTCATTGATTACCTTTCAGTCAACCATCCCTTTTTCTCATAATTGATAATTAGAATAAGTCTATGCTATAATGCTCAAGAAAACAAGGTGCAAAAATTAGAAATTCAACAACATAGTCAAAGGCAAAATATGGCTACCATCAAAAGTCTATAGGCTCAAAAAGACTACATAGTGATATAATATCTGAAAAGGCTAAAGTTTACCAGACGTATCAAAGAAAGTCTATTATCATCTTATAAACAAAGCAATACTTTTTATTTCATTTCAATAACATGCAGGGCAAGTTCTAGACTATGATGCAAAACATGGAATAAACAAAATATCACTACACATGGCACAAGTATCAATCAAGATGGATCAATTTCACTTCTAAGAGGGAAAGGATCATAACAAACTACAAAATAAAATAAGTTTTATACAAAGCCATAACAATGACCTTAGGTGTCAAATAATATGTAATTTTTTTTTCAAGCATTCACAAGAAAGTATTACTCAAAAATTAGATCTAAATAGCAAGTACCGCACCACTAAAAAGAGTCTTTTCTTTTCTCTCAAAAATAATAATAATAATAAACTTATTTCTAAAAAATATAAACGACGCTCGGTTCAAAGGGACTATTCTCAGGAAAAGAACTGAAAACAAAATGCGAGGAACCCATCCTAAAAAAAAGACTCAATAAAACAGTAAAAATTAGGAATTCATTCTCCACCCAACACTTAAAAAGATGCTATATCCCCAAAGCATCAAATAAAATTCAAAACAAGGGTTAGGAAAACTCCCTGAGCCTTTAAGCCTAGCTAGTAGCATGTTCTCTTTATTTCCATCAAGGGTCGTACGCACCCCATACTTAAGCTCCAACGTGCTTCTTAGCTTCAAATTTTTGATACTCAAACTCCTTCAAAACCTGTAAGAACAACACACAAAAAAAAAGTAATACTAATAATAAAAAATTAAAATTAAAATAAAAATAAGAAGTTACACTATAAATTGGGTGTCTCCCAATAAGCGCTTAATTTAAAGTCGTGACACGACACAAATAAATTCACCACTTTTCTTTCCACTTTGAACTTATGAATTTTACCCCTATCTTTGTATCTATTTTTCTACTCCTCTCAAGGGGTGGTGGTATAAAGATAACGGAACCAAGTAATATATGTCGCATCTTGCGCCCTTAAATGAGGAATTTTGTTTTGTCTACGTGGACTCAAAAACTTTAGAATGTAAGGGGCCTTGTTCCTCATCAATACACTCATCCATTAGTACAGATTTTATAGAAAAGTGTTTTTAATGAGATTCAAGTTCCCTCAACTCTAAAACATCATTATTTACAATATTCTCATTTTTGTACTCTTTCTCAACATCGATATTAAGGAATAAAATATAGTTGAATGACTGAACTTCCTCTTTTTGCTCTACTAGTGGGCCATTATCCAAGACAATTGATAATTGAGCTTCACACGCCTCAATCTTTTTGTTCAAGTGATCCTCTAAGTCATGAATATCTAAGGTAAATTGATCGATTTCTTGTGTGAGCTAACTCTTTCTTCGATCTATTTCATCACGGATAGACTCTTCAATCTTTAGAAGTTGAATTCGTCCATGTATCCAATATTGATTTACTATCTCTTTTTCTCCATAATTTTCTCCTTGTTGGACTCAAATCTCTTCTAATTCAGCTTGAATTGTGATTTCTGATTGAAGAACATCAAGCTTATATAGTATTCCATGATTTCTTTTATATCTTCTGTGAATTCAAATATTTGTTTGGTAATTTTTGAATTAAACTTGTCCAACATATCTGCACATTCAAGCGCCTCTTGTTTTACATTCTCTGCTTCATCGCTCCTACCAACATCACAAATAACAGACGAATCATAATAGGGGTTCGGGGGAAGGTAATAAGTTTAAGACAGTCATTCCAATGAATATACTGACGACCACATATATGACGTAAAGGATTTTCATCACCTAACCACGATTTATCCCAATCATCCATATCAATAAGAGTACACAATTATTCAAAAAAAGAAAGAGAAAATAAAAATTAATTATTTAGAAAAAAATAACTAGAATAAAAAAATAAAAATAAAAGTATAACCTAGAAGAATAGTTAATTTCTAAGTCTGCCACAGCGGCGCCAAAAACTTGTTGCTCCCAATTGCACACGCAAGTGTACGTGGTCGTGTAAGTAATATAGCGGCTCTTAAAAAGAACTAGACTATCAATCTCAAAGGACTTTTCAATTAACTATTTTTACTAAATTATACTAGTTTAATTATTTAATTTAGAGCGTCAAAAGAATGGAAGAATAAAATAATATATTTACTTACAATGGTTGAAAAATTCGAGGGCTGCAACATATATTGGATTTCATGTATCATATTATTGGCTTAAAACTAATTTTAATTGTAAAGTTACTGGTTTATAGGGTTAATTGTATGAGTCGGGCTACACATCTCTCGTCGCCTACTCCGATTAGATACCTTAATACATCATTGAGCATGGATAAGTAAGCTAATTGACGAGCATTTATATTTCATCATATTTCGTAACTAAGCGAGTTGTCATCCGGGCGTCACTCCTGAACAAAAATCACTTCAATCTAATGGGTCAATAAAGCTCTATATTCTCTGGTCTATCTAATTTCTCTTCTCTCGATTTTAAGATTAGGCAATAGATTTATCTCATAGTGATCAGACACGAAATATTAAAATAAGGTTATATAAGTAACTTATAATGACAACAAAACATTAATTCAAAACGTCATTAATAATCAACATTCAGTTCGTAGTTACAGCCCCAAAATATGGTTTTTAGCTACTAATCTCTAAGAAAACAAGAAGAAGAAAAGAACCCTAAAAAGTATTGACGACTTTCTCTTCTAAAGTACCTCCCCTATCATTGAATGCGTCTAATAATTATTTCTATGGACTATTAATAGATATAGTAAACCCTAAATAAAATAATTGAATCCAAAGCAAATTAAAAATCCAAAACCAAACGGAATTTGGTTCTCTTCACGCGTGAAACTGCTGCCCCATTATTGGATGCCACGTGGCAATTTTCCAATTTCAAATCCAACTTTACTTCAACCAACATATATATTATTTTATAAAATTTAATCGATTAAGTTGCCTGCTTGATTTCCTTCTTCAATCTTCCATATTTAATTCATTTTAGCTTCAATCTTTCTCCTTTTTGACCAATTTAATCCTACAAATAAAATATACTATTTAGCACATTCTATAAAATTCATGCTAAAAAAGGACATATAAAAATAATAAATGTGAGAAAAATAATGATTAAAATGTTATAAATTCATTGAATGAGTGGATAGTCCATAAAGTTAGTACATGAACAACTATCCATATTCACTAGGTTTCATGAACCTTTTTGGATAAGAATGTATCTATTTATTACGATACTTAATATGGTGACTTTTGGAGTGATTTCTCAACCTATAAATAGGGTTTTTCATTCAGTATTGTATGATATACATATCAGACTTACATACACTTGAATGAGAAGAAAAAATCTCTCTTCCATCTTACTTCTCATGTCTTCTTCTCTTTCTATTATATTATGAGCTTGATTTTATGACACATTATCAGCACAAATATGCTCTAAAAGTTGTGGCACTTCGCAAAAGTGTTGTAGTTGAAACACTTGTGAGCAGGAACATGTTCTATTTATTTTTTCTTGTTACACATTTATATTTTCAAAATTTTCTCTTGTACTAATAATTTATTTTAGTATATATGTGTTATATGAAAAGGTAGAACATATTAGTTTGTTTTACTTTAACAATTTTATACATTGGTTTATGATTATACTAATAGTTCTTCGTTTCAGAAAAGAATTGAAGGATAAAGAAGTAAATTTTCATGTTGATTTTCTTAGTGTTAATTATGAGGAACTTATTAATATTTATAATTACTAAAGGGTAATACGATAGATTCAAGTATCATCGCACCAAAAGGGTAAGACATCAGGTTAAAGTCTGAATGCACCATAAGAAAAAATATTTGGGGTAAGACGGTAGATTCAAGTTCTATCACACCAAGAGGGTAAGATATTAACTTGAGTTTTGATGCACCATAATGATAAGGATTGGGTTCAAGTCCCATAGAATTTTGCCTAACACACCTTATATGGATAAGACATTGAGTTTGAGTCAATGCACCATAGTGGTGATAAAATGATGATTAAGGAAAAATAACATATCTTTGATGAAATGAAATTCGTCTCATTAAATTTGCTTCATTCCCTAAAGCGAATGTGGTAGCATTATATAATAAGTTTGAATCCGCCCAATTGCTCCATTCTATCATATGAATATGGTAGCAGTAATTAATAAGTCTGAAAGATGACAAGTGATTGAATGTATGAAAAAGGGTGTGGATGAATAAATCATAATAATCATCATTGTGGTAATTATAAAAGGAAAAACACTATGGGTTCTCTAAATAGTCCTTCAAAATGTGAAGGTAATTTTTATTATCAAAATGGTATGAAAAATCATTGGACTAGTGAATGTTGTTGACCCAATAATTTGACAAGTTTGTAAATTCTCCATCAAGAGACAACAAGATAAAGTGATGGTACACTTGATCTTTCAAAGAGATGTTGAGGTGTGTCATGGAAATATGATGAATTTTAAAACTATGACAATGTACTTATAATGCAAAATTTATGAAGTACATATAAATGATTAGTTCATTCCTTGAAGAGAATGTGACTTGTGATGAGTATCATGAATGCTCGACCATTTTATAAGAGAATGGGTCAAGATGTGATAAAATCATTATGGGTTGAATATATGCCACAACTCACCTCTATGGGAGGTTTGAGAAAAAAATGATATATCTTAAAACTCACCTCTACGGGAGGTTTGAGAGGAAATAAATTTTATTTGGCAGAAATGGTTAATGGTAATGCACGTTTATACATCACTATGGTATGTTTATTGTGAACTACCGAAAGGGCAAAAGAAAGAAATAGTTCTTGCCTGTAAGGGTTGTGGTTATTATTGTGTGGCAATAAAAATTTGTCATTGGTTGTGTACCTATGGTACAACAAAAGTAAAGCAAAAAATGTCTTGCTCGTAATGATTTGACCATGAAAATAATAATATAATTTTCTCCTTGGAGGAGATGTTCATCATATTGATGGCGTCATGAAATATGTGATAGTACACAGAAAGTAATTACACGCTCTAACGAGTTGTGATATTGTCATAGGAATAATGTTGGGGTACGGTTGTAGTAAGTCTCAAAAGAAACTTTATAAGTTTCAAATGAATTGAAAAGAAATATTGAGACTATAAATTATGAAAAGGTCAGGATCTGAATTTGATATTATAGTTGTGTATTTTGATGACTTGAACGTCATTAGCACTCTTAAAGAGCTTTCAAAAGTTGTTGAGTGTTTGAAAGGGTGAAAATGTCTTGGTAAGACAAAATATTGTCTTGACCTACAGATTGATAAATTGACAAATGAAATATTTGTCTATCAGTGCACATACACAGAAAAGTGTTGATGCGATTTTAAATGGATTATTCACATTCATTGACTACCCCAATGATTATGAGATCGCTTGAAATAAATGATGATTCATTTTGATCTCAAGAGAAGGATGAAGAGCTTCTTGGTGATGAAACTCCATAACTTAGTGCAATTAGGTTACTAATGCATCTTGATAACAATACTCGACCAGATATATGTTTTGCAGTAAATTTACTGGCAAGATTCGGTCCCTCCCTAACAAAAAGATATTGAAACGGTGTTATGTCTATACTTGAATATCTTTGCAGGACCATAAGCATGGGTTCATCTATTCTGAAGATTTCAAGTCAGAGTTGATTGATTACGCAGATGCAGAATATTTATCTGATCCTCATAAAGCACGATCTCAAACACACTATTTGTTTTCATGTGGAGGCACAATAATATCCTAACGATTAATAAAGCAAATATTGCTATACATAAATAAAAGCCCTCCATGAAACAAGTCGAGAGTGCATCTGGTTTAGATAAATGACATATCTTATTCAAGAAATGTGTGATTTTTCTTTGAAAAAGAATATACCAACCACAATGTACGAAGATTGGAGACGTCATCGAAAGAAATTCAGTGATGTTTTAATCAGGGGAAGTATGATACGCGTTGCAATTTTTTTTCCTTGACCAAGGTTTTGTCCCACTGGGTTTTCCTGGCAAGGTAATGAGGCAACAAATAGTGCATATCAAAAGATATGTGTACTCTTTTTCCTTCACTAGAATTGTTTCCCACTCGGTTTTTCCTAGTAAGGTTTTAACGAGGCACAATATCTATGGACATCCAAAGGGGAGTTTTATAAATTAATTGAATGAGTGGATAGTCCATAAAGTTTGTACATGAATAACTATCCATATTCACTAGGTTTCATGAACCTTTTTGGATAAGAATGTAACTATTTACTATGATACTTACTATGGTGACTTTTGGAGTGATTTCTCAACCTATAAATGTTGGGTTTTGAAAAGGTGTGAATGGAAAATGAAGAGTTGCGGCTTTTATAAAGAGTTGTGACTTTTATGAAATGTTGCGACTTTTATGAAAAGTTGTGACTTTTATGAAAAGTTGCGACTTTTATGAAAAGTTGTGAATTCTATGGAAAGTTGTGACTTCTGTGAAAAGTTGCGACTTTTATGAAAAGTTGTGAATTTTATGGAAAGTTGTGACTTTTATGAAAGGTGACGACATTTCTGAAAGATTGTGACTTTTTCAAAGGTTTGTGACCTTTCCGGTAAGGCACAATAAGAACTTTTTCGCACTACCTTTTGTTTTTGTAAATAACTTTTTCGCGCTACCCTTTGATTTCAATAAATTGAGGGATTTCCTCTCATTTTAATATAGAATTCATGGACTTCTTCTTCAACTACTAAATCTAATATTTTAAGTGTACTTAACTGCCGTTGAGTGGTTCGCTGACACCGGAGTTTTTGGTATCTATACTCTGCTGATTGAGATCATTTTACCCTGGGAGGTCATATTCCAAATCAAACCTCGGATACTAGAGGAGAATAATTTCCTTAAGGGGACACTGTGAGTTCTGTGGACTTGATCTTTTTTCTATTAAAAATTTTCCAGTTTCTGGTACGTGTTTTACAAATTTTAGACTTGTGCATGAATTTCAGTTCTTATATTCTTTTGTTCTTCATTGGTTCATTAAACTTGGTAACTTCGTGTTTCTCTTTAGACACATATTAACAATAATTCTTCTTTAAGAAAAATATTTCGTATATTTTTTTTTAAATCTGTTTCTGATTCTAGTTTCGCTACTAGTTTTAATTTTCTAGTTGTCAAAATGTTCTTAAACTTTGTTGTCTTACAAAGATGTTCAAAGTTTTGTTCTAAGTATGTCTGGAATACAAGATGAACAACAATAAATAGGGTTGTTCATTTACTATTGTATGATAACATATCATACTTACACACACTTGAATGAAAAGAAAAATTTCTCTTCCATTTTACTTCTCTTGTCTTCTATATTATGAGCTTAATTTTATAACATAAAAATATTTATTTTTGACTTCACATCATATACACTTCATATTTTATTTTATTTTCATATTTTTAAATGTAGGACTTTTTGCAAGTATCAGTGTCTCTATTATTTATAAGTGGAAATTGTAGTATGAATTTGTAGATTTATAGTGATGTCAATGACGACGATTGTAACTTTACAGAGGTCACTTTCAAGCTTTTCCAACATTTATTTTTCATAGGTTAGTAAAAAAAATTCATTCATCAAAACGGCACTAAGATGGCGTTGGGAGATTACAACAGGGACATTGCAAAAAGGGCACCAAAGTGGTGTTGGGAGCTACAATAGAATCACACATTATTTTGATGTTGTTATTTGAAGAGTTAGCATACTGACAAGTTTGCTTGAAATTTTATGGTCCTCTATAATATTTAATCATTTTCTCCAATAATAGGTGATGGAATTAAACTTTGAGTGACTATGCTATCGAGGATGGATCTATAGTGTTGGTTGTAGGTTGTAAATGAACTTCTAATCTTTAACTCTTACATTTGTCTATGTCACCGAGAATTTTGAACTTTATGTATTGACTCATTTGCACTTTGAGCCGCTATTTCGTGTTGCTATTTAATTATGTCCCTCCTAAGAAATCATTTTTTAACGGAACATAAATTTATATTTATGTTTTATGATATCTTCCACCTTAATGTTCAGACATAACTTCAGTTTCTAAAGTACTTATTTTCGACTAGACTTCCTTTTTATATGACAAGAAAACAAAAATATAGAAAATCATGTTTCTTGCATATAATATTGCTAAAAGGTCTTGCTACGAAAGATTATGTACAACTCTTCAAAATTTCTTTATTAATTTATTACTATACAACATTAGAGATAAAGTATTGTTGGGAATTAAACACACAACACACACAAATAATCTAGAGAAAAGAGAAACAGAACACAAACGGGACACACAAGAATTTAACGTGGTTCGGTTTCCCTACTCCACGACTGTAACAGGAGGATTTTATTTCACTTGTGCTACTCCTTGGAATTACAAATACAAGGATCATATTTATAGGAAAACCAAATGGTTAACCTAGGGTTTCAGTAATGGGTCGGGCCGGCTCACAAGCCTCCACAAAGCCCAACAATCTCCCACTTGGAGGCTTGAAGAATTTCAACTGTCATCCACTTAGAACACTTGTATGTCTAGTAATCTTTTTCAACTCTCTCCTGCTACAGCGGCCTTCTCATCAGTCAACTGAAAGGCCCGTTGAAGCTCCCCGAAGCTTCAACACATCAGTCACGGCTGAAACTGCCCTTGACTCGTCCTCGGTCCCTACCGGCTCCCACTTGAGACACGAACTGCCGGATCCTAGAACTCCCTGAGAACAAACACTCTCCATACTCAGCAAGATATTTTCTGGAGACGTATCAACAGCTGGAATACTGGTTCTCTTGACCCACTGTCTTCTAGGAGCCTTGGCTGAAGCACGGCCGGTGCTCCCACTGCCACGAACGCCTCTGACTGGTCTTCCTGAACCTTTCCTTGCTCGTTCATCCTGAATCTGACCTGTGGCTCTGGGTTTCTTTCTTGCAAAGACAACCTTCTTCTGCCCACGAGATTCTGTGAACCGGACTTTGTTTTTCTTCTGAACTGGGACGGTCACTCCCTCAGACGGTAATCCGACAATATACAACGATCCTCTTTTTGTTCCACGAGCCATGACAAGATTGCCCCTCACGACCTTCCACTGCCCATTTCCGAACTTCACATGATGTCCCTGTTCATCCAACTGCCTAACAGAAATCAAACTTTTCGTCAAGCTTGGAACAACTCTGACATCCTTCAAGGTCCAGAAACCGACTGGCGTCTTCAGCACCATGTCACCCATGCCCGTAACATCAAGAGCTCTATCGTCTGCAAGCCTTACCTTTCCAAAGTCTCCAATAACCAGATTCTGCAATGCTTCACTGCTGTGGGTAGCGTGAAAAGAAGCACCAGAATCCATGACCCAGGAATCCACATTGCTCTCCGCGCAACAGATAAACAAATCCTCGTTGACGCTGTCTTCTGCAATGTTGACTTGTTTGTCTTTCTGGCATTGATTCCTGAAATGCCCCACCTCCTTGCAGTTCCAACATGTTACACCTGAGCCATCCCGAGCCTTTGACTGACTCCTTCTTCGGTTCCTGCTCCCACTACCTCTGTTATTTCCTCTGCCTCTGACGACGTTTAGCATATCACCTGATGATTCTCCAGAACTCCTTCTTCTGACATCCTCGCCAAGAACGAGATCACGAATCTTCTCAAAGGTGAATCCATTAGGTCCCACTGAACTGGCAACTGCTGTAACCGTTCCGGACCAACTGTCAGGCAATGATGATAACAGTAGTAAAGCTTGAACTTCATCATCGAACTTAATGCCAACTGACAAAAGTCTGGCTAAGATCGAATTCAATGAGTTGATGTGCTCGGTAACTGAACTGCCTTCCTTCATCTTTGTGTTCACCAACTCTCTAATCAGAAAAATTTTGTTTGCTGCAGATGGCTTCTCGTACATGTTAGACAAGGCTTCCAAGATGCCTTTCGCTGTCTTCTCCTTAAGAATGTTGAACGCAACATTCTTGGTCAACGAGAGTCGGATAACTGACATAGCTTTCCGATCCAAAACTGCCCACTCTGCATCAGACAATTTTCCTTGCTTGTCACCCAACACTACGTCCAAATCTTTCTGAACCAGCAAATCTTCAATCTGCATCTTCCACCAACTGAAATCTGTACCATCGAACTTCTCAATTCGGAACTTCCCATCTTCTGCCATCTCAAAGGACTTCGGCAATTCCCTTAACGGCGTCTACAGACAGCGGGCGGCGATTTGGACGATGCTCACGATCTGGACGCTCGCGGCTGGATCTGAGGCTCCTCGACGCGGCGGCCACTGGAACGGCGCGACGGACAGCACACGGACGACGGCTGTTCGCACCCTGCGCGGTTCTCCTAGCCGGCTGCTGCTTGAGGTTACCCACACGGTAACGGCGGCTACTCCTCCCTGCACACAGTTCTTCACACAAGAACCCTAGGTGACAATTTCTCACAGTTTGTGTTACAATGTTGTTGAAACCTCGCTCTGATACCAATTGTTGGGAATTAAACACACAACACACACAAATAATCTAGAGAAAAGAGAAACGGAACACAAACGGGACACACAAGAATTTAACGTGGTTCGGTTTCCCTACTCCACGACTGTAACAGGAGGATTTTATTTCACTTGTGCTACTCCTTGGAATTACAAATACAAGGATCATATTTATAGGAAAACCAAATGGTTAACCTAGGGTTTCAGTAATGGGTCGGGCCGGCTCACAAGCCTCCACAAAGCCCAACAAGTATTGGGCATTTTGATAGAGCAGTACAATGTATGACCACAATGGTATTCATGCATGTAGTGTAGTGCTTAAGCCACCCTCCAAGACCAATGGGTTCACTAGTCAAGTATTACTTCATCTTCACTTAATTCAATCTATTTCCACTCTCCAAGGTCTAACATTCGAAGCATGTATAATACAGCCAGACTCATCAAATTTCAAGAGTCTTTCGGTATAAGGAACAAGGTATTGTAATAGAGAAAAGGATAAAATCCCACAAAAATGACAATTTTGTCACCTGTAAAATTTCAGTGACCGAAACAATGTCAACCTAAATTGCTTCTCAAGTACCTGTCAAATTTTCTTTCCTTTTCGGGAATTCATCATGTATTTAGTAAAATAGTACATATGAAATTGAGCTTTATACAGTCTAGACAGATACACCAGATCCTAAAAGTTGAACATGGTATCTTGTGATCCTGATTTAGACATCGTAAATGAGAGCAAAAAAGATAGTCATTTCTATTGAGCGTCTTTGATTTTTCCCATCCTTTTGAAAATGTGAACAAGTTGCTACATGTTTTTGTTGACTATTCATAAAACTCCCCTCACATTTACTGAATTATTCCTGTGACAATGTATTTCTTCCAATAGTATTCATACACTTTTACATTTGATTACTCACCAAATAGTTTATGTGAGATCCAATCATCAACAATGGTAGATTATTAGATTGCGTATTTGAATGGAAAGAATCAAATTCAGTATTACTATCTTATTTGATAGTATTATTAATAAAGAAGAAACTTGTGTCATTTGAAGTTTCCCATGTAGGTTGTGGATGAGGCCCTCAGGGACTTGATTTTCTTATGAATCATTTTTCTTATCAAGTAATGTGTGTCTTAATATTTCTACAATTCTGCCAATTGGATGGACTTATTTTAACTTGTTTTTGACTTTAAGGCTCCTTCGAATTTTTGGAGGTGTACAATAAAATAGCTCGAGTCCTAAGTAATTGTTATTTTTGGTTATGCATGTGTTATTCTAATCTTCCTCATTTTTTATTGAATTCTCTACGGATGCTTTATTGTTTATACATTTCAACACAATTTCATTAAGGTTGTTACTTGAATTTTCATGTTATTTCCTCTTGATTTTGATCCCTTTTTTTTTCTCTTACCCATGTGACATAACTTGTTTGGTATGTTATAGGGGCGTCTTTCTTCTGACATGTTCTATTTTTTTAAAAGGTTGAGACTTGTGTATTACTGATACTTTTATTTCTTTATTGTTTGTCTTCTTTGTTTCAACATTATTTTATTGTTATTATAGGTTCTGCGTGTTTAACATTTCAGATAAGTATTTGTTATTTCCTATTGAGAGGAAACCAACATCCCAAAATTCATCTTATATTTTGATAGCGAGGCATTAGGATACATTAAATAATTTTGATGATGTCAACCCCTTTATTTATATTGATCATGTTATTGACAATTATTGTCCTTGCACATCAAGGAGTGAAACAATGATCATCTTCTTTGATTTTTTTCCTCCTAGCCCTTTTGATTTTGTTTTATCTCAGTTAAACTCCACACCTCTATCAATTCATTCTTTGCCACATATCTTTTTCTTTTTCTTTGTTGCCTTTTGAAAGGAAAGCCCGTCCATCAAGTATGTAGGTCATTTTTTGTCTAATCTAAATAAGTACATGAGATGGGTTGATTTATTCAAACTAATAATATGATAAAACCATTTGTAATATTAAGTTTAAATGTATATTTGGTGTCAGTCATATTTTTTGCAATTGTTGAAAATATTGTCCTTCACATTCAAGAGCACTATAAGCACTATAATATTTAAAAGTTGGGACTGTGATAGCACGGGCAATACCTATATAGTATATTATAAAGAGTCAATTGTGGGACGACCAATGCTATTTTAGTCATTTTACTTGGCTAGTAAAAGAATTTGCCCTAACATGCTAGCACAAACGATCAGTTATTGTCTTTAGAAATCCATTCCAAAAATGGTCTTTTAATCTTCACTCTAAAAACTACTTTATTCTCTTCCACTTCAGAAGGGTTACTCCTATTCATATTGTCAAAAATGGTCTCTTGTTATGTGGGAATATAGTTATCATATGAAAGAACTCCATATCGCTTAGGTCTGGATACATCGATTCTCTCTTTTTCATATTTTAAAGGATAGTATTTCAGTTTATTTCAACTTTACTCTTTATCTTCACGAGGGATAACAACTTTAATTTTGGTCGACTTTCAATTTTTGCACAACTCCTTATTTTCACTTCATCTTTTTTTTTTTCCCTTTCTACAGAGGGAGTGGATTTTATTTAATATTGCATCTATTTTCACTTCTTAACATTAACTTCCGCAGGCCGTCAAAAAAATGTACCTATTTGTTGATGTCTACCTCGCTAATTTGATAGTGTGACATTAATCAGTAAAGAAAAAACTCCTAAATAAAGGTTTAAATACGGGCGAATCTGTAAAGGCTCATGGGGTGCCACGCCACAAGCTTCGACGGGAACTCACTCTACATAGAATTACTAGTTTCTTTGGGTGATTTTTCTAGCGTCAGGCACTCATATGTTTCTGTTGTATGGTGCTTCATACATGTTTGAAGGTTATGTGTTAGAACCTCAAATGCTTACTATTATACAGATAGGTTATAATATAACGTTTGAAGACGTAGGTGTATTCTGTATCTACCTTCTTTTGCTCTAAGTTGCCTCTTCACTTCCATTATAAGTTGTTTTTGTCTTCCCGATGTGCTTGTTATCTTTTAAGGTAGGAAGTAGATTGTTGTCATTTGCATAATGTTCTAACTTGAGTTTTACAACTCTGTTTAGGATTTGTGTAATGTTGTGTTTATATTTATCTTGAAGGTAAATATAAAGTTTCCAAAGCACAAAATCATGATTAGGAGCGTGAATCTTGGTTAATTTTTAGGAAAGAAAAAATATATAATTGCTTAATTGAAACAAAGCCAGATAACAAGGATTAACCTTTGTCTGGAAAGAAAGAAAGAAAGAAAGAAAGGAAGGAAGGAAGGAAGTTGATAATGTGAAATGCGAATGAAACTTCTCTTCTCAGGGAGATAGAAGTTAAAATCATGAATTTCTAAATGACACTCTTTCCCACTACAAACCATTGTTTCATATTTGTAATTGTGACTGCTAAATTGTACTGTGCAAAAACTTGCTTGGTAATTCCCTCAAGCCTGGTTCCTTCCATTGAGTTTAAGCAATGAAATTCCATACTAGCAAAACTAATCCACGTCTGTCACTTGATTTATCCATCCCATTATCCTCAAAACAGATTGTTGATAAGCAAACAATCTGTTTCCACTTGTAACTCTGCCTATGCTAATTGAGGAGACCAAGTGAGCGATTAGTCTTATCTACAGTTTGTCAAGGAAATGTTTCAACAAGCATAATCACCAATATGTGCAAACATCTGTTATGCATACTTCTTATCAAATTTTTATATCCTTCTTTCCATATGCCAAATAGATCAAAATGTTAGTAGGAGATCAATCAGGAACTAGCAAATGCCCAATATTGTCATTTCTTGTTTTTCCTTTAGCGAGGAAACAGTAATAAGCTGCAAATTGAATTGTTTACCGCCAAAACAAAATTGCATACACCTACTCCTTGTAGTTCATTCACTTTCCTCATCAAAGGGCTAGGGAGATGGGGGACAAAAAAATAACTGCAACATGTACCATTATTACCTTGTACCCAGCGCGACATGCCAATTGCAAACATACAAGCAGTAGAAAATCCTTCTAATAGAGAAACAAGATAGAGTATGATTCTGGTACAGTAATGTCTAGGCACAATTGTACAACTCAAATTAAATTAGAACACAACAGGTCATTAGCACAAGCTGCACAACGGACAAAGAGAACTTTTTCCTACTGCCAAACAGTTCCATAACTTCTATCTTAGCCAAATGTTGAAATAAGGAAAATCTTGTAGATGCTCATGAATTTGGCCACAAATGCTGCAAACAAATCAAATAAGCTCGAAACACATCAAACCATAACCAGAGGTTAACAATATCACATCTTTAAATAACAGTCCTTGTACAAATATCTAGAAGAACTATTTACTTGAGCAACAAAAACTGTGATTACTGAGCAAGCTTGGTCTGTAGCTTAAATCATTATGACACCATTAAGTGTGTAACTTTACAGAGCTCACTTTCAAGCTTTTCCAACATTTCTTTTTCATAGGTTAGTTAAAGTTTCGTTCATAAAAATGGCACCAAGGTGATGTTGAGAGATTACAGCGGGGATATTACAAAAACCTCAGTTCCTCTCTACTTAAGCATGTGAGTGATTGAGGAACTCCAATAGACTATCTACATCATATACCTTCCAATATTGAGCACTGTTTAACTTGGAATTTAGTTTGATTCAAGTAAAGTTGAAAAGTAGAGAGAAATGCTTGCATAATAGGGTGTCTCATTAAAAGTAAACGAGAAAATCAAAAGTTGCTAACAATGTCCCTTTCCATTATTTGGCAAGCAAAACAGAAAGGGAAAGGAAAAAAACGAAAAACTGAAAACACATTTTCTAGAGGTGGTAAGTTTCTCTCCTAGTAGGATGAGAAAAGACATGAAATCTATTCGGTGAACTCATCATAATAAATAATACTACTTATCAATTCACCGGTATATAGATAAGAAGGGCATGCCGGTGCAAAAAACATCCCGCATTCACGCAAGGCTCCACGAAAGGGCCGGACCCTAAGGGGTGTGGGGTGTGATGTAGACAGTCTACCAAATACAAGCATTAATAGCTGCTACATCGGATCATTCATATACAGACAAATATTTGTTAGAACAGTGGAGCGGGGGCTAGCTAGCCCACACCTCAACTTGTTCCACGGGATATCTGCTACCTTCCACCAACACAGGTACCGAGTAACTCCATCCACCTAGACTTGGACAGATGGGAAGAAATCACCAAGTGTTTTTGCTTCACCGGATTTGGACCTAAGACCCTATGATTCTCAACCCACTATATTGACTATAAGAGGTCACACCATTGAGTGCTCATCCAGATAGAATTTTTGTATCATACCATATAGATACAATATCTCCACCATCACATTCCTCGACCTACAATTTTTTTCCCTATGCACTAAAATTAAATGATTTTTTTTATGACAAACTGAAAATTAAAATCTTTTTTTTTTTTGGATGACCATGGTGTTTGGGACAGCTTCCGCACACCTCAACTAATCATGTGGTAACTAATACCTCAAATTTATCATTCATACTACTAACTTTAAGCTTAAACAAGAACTAACGATATTTATGTATGGAGAGGTACGGTAGCGCATACACCGAGTTCTTATAATAACTTCTCTCCCTACCCATACACATGGCTAGTTCGGGAAATTTAATCCTCACCTTCCCCTTACAAACTCATTTGGAGGAACCACAATGATGGAATTTCACTGTTAACAGAGTATACAAAAGGGGACTAAGTGTAGCTGCAGGAAGGTCAACTGGACCTTGGAATACTATATGGAAGAGTGTGGCTCCTAATAAAGTGAAATGTTTCACTTGGCTAGTAGCTAGGAAAGCATGCTTGACAATGAGGCATTGCAAAAAAGGGGGTCCATCATAGCATCTAGATGCCTCCTCTGCAAGGAGGCACTAGAAACCAACAAACACATTTTCATGCATTGCAAAGTAACAACACAAGTTTGGGCTATGTTCACTTCCATTGCTGGAATCAACTGGATCATGCCTGAACATACTGCAGACTTGCTTAGCTGTTGGATCAAAAAAGGAGGAAGCAAAAGCCAAAAAAGATGATGGAGGACAGTCCCAGCCTGCATCTGGTGGGCCATTTGGAAGGAAAGGAACCAGAGGATCTTCGAAGGAAAAGAACCTCTATTTTGAAGATTAAGTGGAAAATTATTACTTCACTAGGTTTTTGGTGTAAAGAACCGAGTATAGAAGAGGAAATCAACTAGTGGATTTTATAGGCTCTTTGTAAGTATCACTCTTTTCTTTTTTGTTAACTTTTTGGAGGTGGCCAGCATAGCCTCAATGCTGAATGAATACAATTTACCAATTTCAAAAATAAAAATAAAAAATTAATCATGATACAAGTACAATACATGCAAATATTTACAGGTTGAATGAGAATCATCCCATCTCCAAGCAAAGATAAATATTATTTTCCTTTAATGTAATGAATATTCTAGAAGTTGCCTTGGCATCCCAAGGGGAGGTACATCAACATACCTAGTGTGATCTCACTGGGGTTTGAGAATGGTAGTGTGTACGCAGTCTTGCCCCGATTTTGTGAAGGTAAAGAGGTTGCTTTCGATAGACCCTCAGGCTTAAGTAAAGCATAATAATAAGAAGTATAGAAAGGAAACACAGTAGCAAAGAAGCCACGGTAAAAATGAAGTAGAAGAGAGCAGTAGCAACAACAAAAAATACGGTAACCGACGTAGAGGAAGCAACAGGTGGTAATAAAACAAAGAATAAGATAGCAGAAAAGTAATAATTGGAACAATACTGATAAGGAAAACTAGTCAACGTTCGACTACATATCAACCTTTTACCCTAATCCTCGACCTCCATACCCTCCTATCTAAGATCATTTATGCAGTACGTTACACGTGTGTCATATCCTATCTAATCACCTCTCCGACACTACTTCTTAGGCCTACCTCTACCTATCCTCATACCTACCATAGCCAACGTCTCACATCTCCTCACTGGGCATTTGTGCTTCTCCACTTCACATGCTCTCACAATTTCTTGGTTCCTAATCATATCTCTCTTAGTATGCCCACACATCCATCTCAACATCCTCATTTTTGCTACTTGCATCTTCTGGACGCACGAATTCTTGACAGGCCAACACTATGCCCCATACAACATAATTGGTCTGACAATCACTTTATAATTGTTACCTTTTCCCCTTGGTGGCACATTCTTATCACACAAGACATTGTATACATCGTCAGTCACCCATATTCCTTGGATTATCGACCTGAACAATAAATAATCCAACTGCTTCTTTACGCGTGATGTTCTCCCAGGCTTCTGCTCCGATATGCTCACAATCCAAATATAAATATAAAATCCCTTTGATACTAGCATCCTATTAACCCCTTCAGATTGAACTAGCCATGTGCAAATCCTATCTACAAATCAAATATGTGGCAGAAGATTTTTCAAAAGAAACATTCCAAAGCTCTTAGACGAATAGAACAACATCAATATTCAAAAATTAAGTTCACTTAAAAATTTCAAAATGCATACAAGAAATCATAGAAGCATGAAAAATAGATCCACCATTGTAGTTTATAAGTTACTTACAGAAACTTATATTTCAAACAATGTATGAGAGCATAAACAACTGAGAGATCAAATCAAGGTAACATAGAAAATCAGTATCTGAGAAGATAGAGCTCAATCACTACAAAGCAGCCAGTCAAAGCTGTCTTCTGATAATGCTCAAAGTTAATTTCCAATTAAAAGGTTATGCAATACCTTCAAGATGAAATATAGCCTTTTGTCCAAGGCGCATTCTATGCTCGTGAAAGACACACAGATTTTATTAAGGATAGTTTTAAGCTATTTCTTCATAAAACAGCAAAACATTAATCCAAGCACGAGAAAATTGCAGAAATATCAATACAGTAGAAGTGCGCATAACTTAATGACTGATTCAACAAAGAATATATAGCATCCATTTACATCATCCAACCCCCCACCCACACAAACTCCACTGGGAGACACTGTTTACACGGTAGTTATTACTCCTTTTGCCTCAATTTATCCGATAGTCTTTCCTTTTCAATGAGTACCAAAAAGAACGACATCTTTATATACGTGGTAACAATTTAATTATCTTTTTTGAGATAAAGGTAACAATTTAATTTTAGAACTTCCCATCTAACCCTTAATGAGATGATTTGTAATCACATAAATATATATGGCTTGTTTTAGACCACAAGTTTCGAAAGTCATTCTTTTTCTCTCAACTCCATGCACAATAACACCTTCACATAAATTCGGACGGATGGACTATTTTCTAAACAAACAACTATAATTCTGACCCAAGTTATAAATTGCTCATATTATTGAGCTTACCTTGATATTAAGATATTTTCTTCTACATATCATAATAGTGTTGTGGATCTTTTTCAAGTAAAATCCAACTCAAATCAAACCACAAACCCCGTTACCTATGCATGTATAACCAATATAGGGGTTCTGAGTTCATACATGGACTTGAATCCTAACATATACTTGGTTATAGTACTACTGATTGATCATTCAGCCCAAACCGTAAGGCAATGGTTGGAGTAGTCCGACCTTTAGAAATTCCTTTGATTCCTCAAGGCATAATACATAAATGTGCCCTTTAACTTGGCTTCAATTACATTTATACTCTTCAACTTTGGATATGCACAAATAGACGCTAAAACTTGTATAAAGTTGAACAAATAGACACACATGTCCCACATGTCATCGTACATGTCATTTTTTGTCCTACGTGGTGTCCTACGTGTATTGTGCCATGTAGGACTCATGTGTTTATTTATTTAAAAGTTGGATAGTTAAAGTGTTTGTTTGTGCATTATGAAAGTTGGAGGTCAAAGTTAAAATTTGAAGCCAAGTTTAGGGTCCAATGTATGTATTATGCTATTCCTTAACCCTCATCGAACTAATATGAAATATTATGTAACTCAATAACTTACATAATGAGCAGCCCAGTTGGACACCTCATGCTTCAACTCTGAATCCAATTTCTTCAATAGTTCGAAAAGTAGCCTCTGCAGTAGAAAGCAGAATCACTCAAATATAAATTTTTGTAACACCTTACAGAGTCGAAGGTGAAGCACCTGGAAAAAAGATCTTACCTTCAAAATAATTTCAGGGGGAATACAATTAGTTAGTAGCTCATATAACTTTCCTCTTACCTCAAATAACCTGTGATAAATAACATTGCAGTTCAGATAAGGAGGCTATATTGTGTAGTTGTGCTGTCATAAGCACAATTAAGACACATGTCTTGTTCAGATTGCCAATGGAAAGTTACCAGCCTCCCTCCTTCCTAACTCCGTATGAAAGATGATTATTTCTTTGCATGATTAATAGTTGAATATCTTAAATGATGTGAAAAAACAACGTAAGCTCAAAAACACATACAGTTTTCCACTATTCAACTTACAGTGAGGGTAGAATATTGTTCTTTTTTTATGAAGTAGTTGTGTTGAAAAGCATCAAGAAGATACATAAAGCTTTACAAAGAAAGGTTAAAACTCCAGACACTGCTAGTGATTATTTATTTTCCTTGATAAAGGTAGCGTTTTGTATATCAATCATCAGCTCAGAGCTGGTAACCAAAAATTTACAGCATATCCTATATCCACAGGAGTGCCTATCAAACAAAAAGATAACGAAAAAGCAAAACTATCACAAGATCCTCCATCATCTTATAAGGATCCTGGGATTTCTACAATAGCCACAGGATCATCTGTATAGTCCGAACTTCACCAATATATCGTTCTAGTGATTCTTGTGCTTGAATAATTGGATTTTGCCTTTCAACTGAACGTTTCTTCTGGCTCTGCTTGTTAAAGAGCATGCAGTTCCGTGTTTTGACATTTTATGGAAAATAGGTGAGGAAATTTGATGCAATACTATGCATTGTTGGTTGCATCGGAATGAACAAAAAAGGAAATGATTTAAGGGAGTACCAATCATTGTTCATAAAGTACAACTTTGTTTGTTTGGTGTATCCAAGGTAATGAAAAGGGCTTAAAGAATTTTAAGGATCTTTAAAGATCTTGGAGATGGAGACTTCTGTAAATCGATTGGAGCAAATATTCGTTCTTTTTGCTTCTTTTTTTTTAATCTTCTTTTGTTTCAGTGAGTTAGTTTTTTAAAAAAATCCTGGACGACTTTTTAGAAGTTTGGAGACAAATTCATTATCGATATGCGACTCGCTAGCTGAATTGTTTTTGGTTTACATTACTGATTATTAATCAAATAAGACATTCAGATCCTCAATTTGGAAACTACTTCAAAAAATGAGACAACAAATAATTACTCACTTTAACAGAAGAAAGCAATCAACAAATTCCATGACAACGATAAATTTCAATATGCCCCCTTTTGACTTCTTACAGCTTCTTTTCTACTTATACGCAAAGGAGTGTCGCCAGGGCTTAAGCCCAAAGCGCAATTACAGCATGCTGTAGTGAAGAAAGGCACAAATGTAGGAAGAAAACATAAATTAGCATGTGTAATGTAAGAAAACTAACTATAAGTATGTATGGATTATGGTAAAAGAATTACAATAAGTTAAATAAATGAAGTAAAGACCCTATCAATCAAGTTTGAAAACCTTTTTAAATTAGATGCAAATTAAGATTCTAAATCATAGAAGCAATTAGTTTTCTAAAACTAATTTCTAATTTCTTATTTCTAGTCTACTAACTACCCATTTCAAGTCATTTATTACATTACTTGAAATTTAATTTTGCTTTGCTTACTTTTTTTTATGACAAGGGAAACCCGCAGCTACCCTTTGGGTACGCACAGGATAAAACCCCACTACTATACAATAGCTCACAAACCACACAGAAGAGGTAACCCGCACTAGGCAAGCCCGGTGAGACGAGCTCAACCCAGAAGGCAAACCCCTTGCTTTCGCTGGCATGGGGTATCTAACTTGAGACCTCCAACATGGGAGTCCCAAACCCAACCCACTGGGCCACCGAAGGTTATCATGTGAAGTCTTATAGGTTTCTCTCTCAGTCTTTATAACATACTCCTCTCTCAACACTCAAAAGCCTAGTGTCCTCTAAACTTTACAGTTCCCTTCTCTCAAGGTTGAATCTCCAGTTGTCTTGAATTCCATGTCGACCTCTAGTGGCAGAACTAGACATTCAAAGAACAGTTTATAGAATCACGAGCTGAATATTAAATACCCTATTCATATTGACTATCAACAGTACCTTTTAGGGCTCTGCTCTTTCATTATGTCTGATGCAATTTCTGAAACATATTGCTCCCAGTCCATTGCAGGTGTAGTTTGGTGGTTTATAAAGGGATACCTTGCACAAATAAACAAGGGGTCAGCACCGTGCATAAGAAAACTTTGGTACCATAAACTCAGATTTAACAGCTTAAGCTAGCAAGAAAAAAAATAAATCAGTATCCAGCAGTTAAAGGGCTCAACTGTTGAACACGGCAAGACTCAAATGTCAAAATTGCCCTCCTCAGATTCCTATTTGACTTTTCCACAATGCGGGCTGCAAAACCCTGTGGAAATTGAAGTCCTTCCTTTTTGGCAATAAATTCTAAAACATTAACAATCTGTCAAACAAAGAAGATTAACAGGAAACAGTTAGGAATGAGATGAATAATCAAAGGACCACATGTCAACAATTCTTTGGTACATGACTGACTAGGCCATAATATATACTTTGATTCAGAAAAATTCTTATGGCTTACAAGAATCAAGAACTTCCTGATGGTCCCGCACCAAAGTCAATGAAACATTAGGTCAAGTAGAGTCACAGGTCCCAAAGCAACCAGGCTTTAGTCTAGTAAGAGTGCAACACGTGATGTGCAGATTAGGTGCAAGGGTTTGAACCCTGCTGCGAAAAAGTCCTTGTATTTAAGTGGAGAAGGGTAAGGTGGATCAATTATCCAATGAGCTTCGAACAAGGCCCACTGCCCTTCAGGGATTTCTCAATTATTGTGGTGGTGGTGGTGTAAAGGGAATGTGACCAAAAAAATGCTTTATGGACCTTCAGTTGACGTATTTTCTGAAGTTAAAAATTTGATCTTATAAACATTTCCTGGACAACTAGAACATGTCACTGGAATAACTCAAATTAGCATATCCATAATTAATCAAGAATAAACTAAAATAAGATCAATACATACTTAAGCAAATTTTCTTATATTTTTTTTACTTTTTTTTGAAAATTAATTAAATTTCAACAAATGTTCTTATATTTAATCCAAGTATCACCAAAAAAAATTTAATTGTAAAGAAAATTTAAACAAACTCATGTGACATTTCTACAAATAAGTACTGCTCTCGTACTGTGAAATGTGTTCAAATGTTAGCGCTGAACTGTGTGATGATCTCATCTAAAAGCTTAAACTGTTAGAGAAGTCACACTATTATATATTTAGCTGCATCTATTACACGCCCTCTCATGTGCAGACTGCAGACTTGATTCTTTTTTTTCATGAGCCAAGCACATGGATATTACTTTACATAATGGGTGGCTTAAGCAATTAAAAAGAGCACATTTTTATTATTTAAGTATATCTCCAACATTTAGTTGTTCTAGATACTCCATTCACTAGATGAGTCTCCATATAAGGCACAAATTGGTATGTAAGACGAAAGACTGCTCAAACTACATTTAAGGATGTATAGCACCCTTCCCTCAAAAAGTGCCTTTTCCTGTGGTAAGTGAATAGCCAAAGCAGTTGAAATGGCATTTCCAATCCACGGTGTCAAAGCAAGCACGACAGTTAACTTTTCTTAGCACCTACTTTGGTGAGAATGAATGTCATTACACGGAAATTACCACATAAAATAAACCCTGGAGGAAAGACCAGATAAATACACAAGTCTAATGCAAGCCTGAACCTAGAAGATGCAGGCAATTGTTAAACAGCACATACACTTCTACTCTTGATCTTGTAGTATGAACACCAGAAAAAGAAAAGGAAAGAAGAAAATGTTGTAATATTAGCAGTGGGACAAACAAAGATGGTGAAAGAAAATATATCAACAGTGGGACAACTGAATTTCACTGACCTCTTCCTCCATTGGTGCATTTATTCGCACATTAAGGCATCGTGAGCGAACTGCTTCAGTGACCTTTGAAGAACTGTTGGAGCAAAGAATCAGGCGACATGATGCACTGTACTTCTCCATTGTTCTTCGAAGAGAATGTTGTGCTTCTCTTGAGAGCTTGTCAACTTCATTTAGCACTAAAACTAATATTTACCAACATGATATCAGCTAGGTAGATTTGACAGCTACTAATGAACAAATTACAAATAATGGAAGAATTTACACAATGCTGGTGGCGAATAATTGAAATTCCAAAATAATATCTCAAAGTTGATAAGGCATTTCAATATCATTTTTAAACTACTCAGCTTAACATTGAGAAATCACTATAGAATATCAATCTTCTTGTCCTATTAGCCTTTGGCATGATATATCACATGAAATGCTTCTTTTTTATAAATGATCTATAGCAGGTCATAAGTATTTTCCTTATCAAAAGACCGATAAATGGATTTTGTTGTTTTTCATTTATTCATACAAAACATACCTAGTGAAACCCCACAAGTGGAGCTTAGGAAGGGTAGAATGTACGCAGATACCCCTACCTTGGGATGTAGAGAGGTTGTTTCCCATAGAACCTCGGCTCAAGGAAAAGAAACTCAAAGTCGTTCGAGAAACAAATGACAGAAGTGAAGAAGAAGCCATGTCCAAATACCATAGAAGTGACAAAGCAGTCTGAAAAAAAGGAGTAACTACAACAAATAGTAATATGATCAAAGTCTCTAGAGAAGAAGGAGGTTATGTCCTTCCACCAAGCTCAATGCGGGTATTGCTAGACCTGAGGGAAGATGCCAACAGAACAAATTAAAGATTGAGCCCTGTTTCTCTCTTTCTACAGAATGTCTTTAAGGTGAAAAAATTCAAGAACTTGCCTGGTTGGTTCCATTACGAAATGGGTGCACTAACGAGGCAATCAGAAATTGCATTATTTCGCTCTGCTAATGAGGAGCAAGCAGTGAAGACACTTCCAGGAGGAAGGAGATGGTTAGCTAGAAACTTCTGTTGGAAAGGTGGATAGAGCAAGATGGGTGTGTTGACACAAGATTCTTCAGCAACACTGTGATAGTAAATCTGGTGGGCCCTCCGATCCATCTTTGGAGTGTTGATCTATTCAAAAAAGGTAGGAAAGATACTTGGTGGAATGTGTATGAAGTTGTTCGGTACACCATCTTTCCGACTTGCTAGCAAGTTGAAAATGTTAAAAAGAAATATGAGGAAGTGGAGCAAGGAGATGTTTGGCATTTTGGCAGTTAAAATGAGGGAATTAGAAAATGAGGTGGACAACAAATAATGTGGAAGGGTTGAACGCATTAGAAGATAGGGAGAGAATTAGGAAGGAGATGCGAAAAGGTAGCTTGCTGCTTTAGCAGTTTCTTAAGAGACTAGTTGGAGTCAAATATCGAGGATATTGTGGCTGAAAGAGGGGAATTCTAATACAAACTTATTTCATAGGGTTGTCATAGCAAATAGGATGAGGAACTTAATTGATCTCTAGATGTGAATGGAGAGGTGTATGAGAAGGACGAAGAGGAAGTGAAGGGAGCCATTGTAGTATTTAGTCAATTAAGGAAGCAGATGAGGGAGTGGTTGGAGAGGGGTATAGATGAAGAAGAAGTGCGGGAAGCGGTGGCAAGTGATGGATTCATTCTAGCTTATTTCCAACAGTGTGGGGGTAGTTAGAAGCGAGTTGATGGAGATCATTGCAGAATTCCAAGATACTAGGAGTTGGGGAGAAGTCTTAATGCAGCTTTCATGACCACTGTGCCAAAGAAGGAAGGAGCAATGAGTAAACATATTAGTCTAATAGGAAGCATTTACAAAATTGTTTCTAAGGTGCTTTCTAATAGACTAAAAAAAAGATTTTGGATAAGACAGTGTCTACTTGTCAGAATGCTTTTGTGGAAGAAAGACAAATAAAGTGGCTAATTTAGAAAGACAGAAAGATGATTCATGTACTTGATGTAAGTTGGATCTTGAGAAAGCTTACGATCATGTGAGTTGGGATTTCTTCATAAAATAATCTTGATCATGGGTTTGGGGGGACGAGTCAAAGAGATGGATCAAGTTTTGCTAGAAAGAGTTGCTTTTTATATATTTAATCAGTCAAAGTTGTTAAGACTCTTTTTAATAAGTAGAAACTAGACTAAGTTGTTGAGTCACCTTTAAACCCCTTTTTCCCTTTTGTGTCAATTGGTCTATTCTTGGCCATTTCTTTGATTATCTCTTGAACAACGTATCTGTCCTGAAATCCGGCATCACTTGGATTTAATTCCACATGGTGAGTGCTTGACAATGTTGTGAGCTCCACATCAATTGTCCGAGTACCAGCCTGAGAAGAAAACCCATAAAAAGAGATCAATGCAAGAAAATACTCCTTACTTTTTTCCGTTAGCCAAATGTCCCATTTCCCTAAACTCTTTATATATCAAAATTCTTGCAGTTTTGACAGATAGATTAGAGGTATGCTGGTAGAAAAGCCTCTCAAATGCAAATGATAATTAGATATTGTTAATTAGTAAATAATGTTCTAAAATAGTTTTAAGAATATGTACTTTAATTACCAGCTCCAGACATCAATTGAATTAGAGTAGTGCTGAAACAATATTTCTTCTTATATATTGGAGAAAGAAAAGAAGGAATCAATTGATGATGCAAATAATAAGAATGCAAATATAAAAAAAGTTCACATGGACATATATAATTGCATTCCAAAAGAAAAGAAAAGAAAAAGAAATTCAAGGAAAAGCTTACATCAACTTTCCAAATCTTGTTCTCAACCTTCACCTGCATAAGTTATCCAAACATAAATTTCAATTTTTTAGAGAGAGAAAAAACAGTGAACTAAAGAGTTACCTTGTCAGCACTTGGACCAAAAATCTGTCTAAGAAGTGCCATAATGAGAGTTTTCTTTCCTGAACCGGAAGGGCCGTAAAAGAGGAGATGAGGACAATCTCCCTCTGAGACCTAATAATAGTAATAAGGATGATGAGTTTGAGTATGAAAGAATTGACAAAGTGTGGATGAGATATTTTACCAGTTTACGAAGATTTTGAGCAACATCCCGGTGTACAATAACTTTATCTAATGTTTTAGGGCGGTACTTGTCAACCCACAACATTTCGACTAATGGTCCTGAAAGCATACGAGTGTTTTTTGTTAACACAGACAAACACAAAAGGGAAGAAATAACTCAAACAATGCACCGTAATGACAAAGATGATTGAAGACTGAACAGTAGAGGACCCTTTTTTTGTCACCAGATTTGCTATACAATTTTATTAGGATCAGGCATCCAAACATCCCTTAAACCAATATTATTACGATCAGGCATCAAAAAGTTGAGCACTTTAGCAGGAAAGGTCAATTTGCGAGACAAGCAAACAAGATTGTATCTTTTTCTGTTACAGTGACTTACGATGCAAATTAATAGTAGCAAACAACTCATCAGAATCTACAACATGTTCATGAATGTAGCATGTAGAAAAAACCACATTATCAAACCAAACAGTCTTAACATATAGAGCTCGATGCATATTCGGAAGTAGGTGAATAATAGGAATATGAGCTAAGTTAAAACAAGATTATGGCGAGCTACAAGCATAACATCAGTAGCTGGGATACAAGAGAAACACAGCCAGCCTTCAAATCATCGAACAACATAAATAAGTCTAGCCATTGTGAGAAGCTACTGCCACACGACAAAGAAGACAACCAAAATGTACCAACAAATAGTGAAGAGACAGAATGAAATCAAAAGAAGATTCGGCTAGTTTTAGATATACAATCCAGCCAATGAACCTAACTACCAACACACAATCCCAAACGAACTGCTTTATGAGTATTTTAACAAATGCTTACTTTTCAGAAATTCACAATGCAGAGGACTAAAAAAAGAAGAAACTAACTGTTGATTACAGCAGAACCTCTACCAAATATTGAATACATAACACACTATATTCAAGTGCAAATAAGATTACCTTTCTTGAGGCAGCAAACGAGCCAAAGAGAGCAACGACCGGTTTAGACTGGAGCAACAGACAGGAAAAAAATTTGAACAACACCTTTTTCGGAATTTAGTATTAGAGAATGGGGTCGTAAGTGTAAAATGTTATTGCCAAACTCAAAACCTTCTGTAAGCTATAATTTCTGATTCTGGATTTGCTTTTTCGCCTGAAGAAGAAAAGAAGAAGAGTTATGGGGTCGTTTGGGTCGGGTAGGGTTGGTCGTTCTCTGGTATTTACGTGAGAAACTTACATAAATATATTATAAAAAAATATATTTATTATTTATAATAATAATATTTTTTTTCATTTAATGACTTTTAATTTATTTATAATACAAGTTTAATATATATTATAAAAGAATAATTATTATTTACATATAATACAAGTTTAAATAATAGATAATACATTTATCACATATTTTAATATATTTCTAATACCATGTGTCAAACTTTTACCAAACAAATATAATATATTTTTAAAAAAATTATAATCCATATATATTAGATACATAATTCACTTTTAATTTATATTGCAGTTTTAACAGAGAATTGTTATAAATGGTAATAATTAAAAAGTATTGTTAAAATCAGTAATTATTTATTAAAATGTACCAATTTATTTATTTTTCCTTTGAAAAATAATCATATATTCGACCGAGGAAAGTTAAGTACACAGCTGATTTGAATTAATTGAGAAATTCGATTGAGCTCAAAAAAGATGAATTAATTAATGAGCTTCTTAATCTTAATTAAATAAATAATTAATTTTAAAATATTAACTATTAATTAATTAAACTAATTGGCAAAATCTATATATATATATATATATATATATATAGCTGAATCTAAACAATCCTATGTGGCACCTCTCTATGGCCAGCATTTTTATTTTCTTTTATCTCTATTATTTTGAAGTTTTAAATTTATTTTCTATTTTTTATTTGTATTTAAAAAAAACTGAAAGCATTTAAATGAATTACACAATTAATTATGTTCTTTAAAAGCTTCCCTCACATTAATATATATTTAAGTAAATAGAACATGAAAAGACTAAAAACTTTTCATTATTCATAACTTCTTATTTTATTTAAACTATAAAATAAAGAAATTTGAGTATTTCTGATAAACAATAATGAACTCTTGCTCTTTTCTTCATTTGTTCTTTTCTTCTGATAATAAAGAAGAATATACAGATATCACAAATAACAATGAACTCCTCCTCTTTTATTTAACAAAAGAAAAGAAAAAAAGTATATCATGATGATTTCGAAGATATTGATAGAAGAAATATTGTATTGGCAGAAAAAAATTGATTTGATATATCAAATTTCTAGGCTTTCGAATTTCTTTAACAAAAGAGAAAAGAAGAAGTACCTAATGATCCATTCAAAGATATTGATAGGAGAAATGTTATATTAAGAAAAAAAATTGATTGAAAGAATGATTTCTTGATTTCTTCTTTGCTTACGATAATAAAGAAAAATATAGGGATATCACAAACAACAATGAACTCCTTCTCTTTTCTTTGACAAAAGAGAAGAAAAAAAGTATATCATGATGATTCCGAAGATATTGATAGGAGAAATGTTGTATTGACGAAAAAAATTGATTTGATATATCAAATTTCTAGGCTTTCGAATTTCTTCAACAAAAGAGAAAAGAAGAAACAATCATGATCCTTTCAAAGATATTGATAGGAGAAATGTTATATGGAGAGAAAAAAATTGATTGAAAGAATGATTAGTGTAACATTGGGTAAGATAATTATTTGGAGAAAGAATCCATCTATTTATGTATTTCAATATCAAATTAGGAGAAGAATAAATAGATAATATGTTTTGTGATTTGAAAGGAAAGAAAATTAATGTTGATATTATCTCTTCTTTTTTTTTTTTTGCATTTTTACATTCAAAAGAAAAGATGATCATATTTGAATCATTTCATCAATTATATTAATTTCTTCTCTTAATATCATAACTAATAATATTATTTACTATATTATTTCATTACATAACTTTTTAAATTATTTATTTATTTTAAAAAATTAGTTATTTCTATTTAATAATAATAGCTAAAATAAAAATGTAACGTTACCCTTATGAATTTAGCATTGATACCTATTATTTTTTATCAATTATTTTGATCTTTATCTTATATTTTTATTAAAATAACTATTCAAAGATGAAGGTACTTTTGCAAAAAAAAAAGTATGCCTCAATATTTATTTTATTTAACTTTAAAAGACTATAAATTTTTATTAAAAAAATGACCATATTTAAGTACTACCATATGCTATTAGTTTCTTTTACTTATTTTCCTTAATCTCCCCATTAATATTATTTATATTTCCATAAATCATGTTTTTTCCTTTTTTTTTTATTTTCTGTCAATTATTTATTCCAAGAAGTAAGTTATTATAACTAAACAAGAATAGCAAAGCAAAATTTACATAATTATTTATTTATATCAATTATTTTGAAATATATATATATATATACGACATCATTTTTAGTCTAGCATTTGATATTTATTTGTCTCAATTATTTTAACATTTTAAATACATTTTTAATTAAAATAATTGCACAAAAAAAATTCATTATTTGTTAATGACATTTTTCCTAATTTTAAAAGATTGAATAACTAAAAAAAAGAATAATTCATATATACATAGTTTGATAGTGAAACATATATATGAGTTAATTTTTGTCTTTTCATCTCCCATCTTTTAATATATTGTTACTTACTCTACATTAATAAAATTAATTAAGAATTATAAAAATTGAAGGGGGATGAATACATGCATATACATTAAAATCTATAATAAAGAAGACAATTATAATGGGAAGTTAAAAGTTGATTGAGTTGAATAAATATTTTTTTCTATTTTTTGAAAATAAAATAAGTAAATAATTTTTTCTCCCATATTTTAAGACATGCAAAATTAAATAATAATACTTATAAGTATGAAAGATAAGATAATTATGAATATTTTATTAATAGAATTAGAAGATTGTCATTTATAAATATAGAGGTGTGAGTTATAAAAATGTTTTTTTTTAAAAAAAATTAATTGTGAAAAAATCGAAAAAAAAGAGACAAAAGAGATAAATATAACTTCTTATTTTATTTATTTTGTATATATAATAACAATTACACTTCTATTAGTTTAAGAGTTTTTAAAATAATTGATTATGAAAAATTAGAAAAAAATCGAAACAAAAAATAGAGAAAAAAGAGATAAATTTAATTGGACCTGTATTCAATTTTATTTATTTACGCATATATAAATTACAATTATGTTTGTTATAGTTTAATTACAATTATATTTGTAATGTTTTTAAAATTAATAAAGAAGTTAAAAGAAATAATTTTGAAAAGATATAATTAGTATAATATAAATGAGGAAAGAGAAACTATAAGTGTATAGCTATTTTGTGAAAATTTGAATTTGATAAAAAAAAAAATCTAAAATGAGGGAATTAAAAGCACAATTATTTTGGTAAGCGAAAAAATAATGGAAAATAAAGAAGGAAAGGAAGGGATCTTAGGAAGATATAAATAGTGTAGTAATAATGAAGAAAGAGAAAATTTAAATTTGTATATCTTTTTTATTTTTTTAAATAACAAATTATGGAAAAAAGCAGATAAAATAAATAAATGATAATTCTGGCCAAAGGAAGGTGTCATGTCTGACTTTTAGTGTTATCGTCCTTTTGTTCCAATTATGACCCTTTCTTTTATATTTATTTGAAGAAATAAAAAATATTGATAAATATTATAGTGACAAAATTGTTTATTCTATGTTTTTAAATCTTTTTTCATTTTTTTTATGAATATCCAAAAAACTTATGAGATATTCGAGGTATCTTTAACAAAAACAATATTGATATTGTTAAGATTTCTCTGTGAGTATTCAAAAGTTATACGATATTTGAGATTTTAATCTTTATAAATATCTAATAATTTATGAGATATTTGAGATCATTCAAAAATAATATTTAATGTTTTTATGATCTCTTCAGAAATATCTAAAAACTTATGGAATATTCAAAATAGCAGAATTACTTCAAAAATATCTTTTTGATATCCTTTGGATAGGAAAAACACAAATATTTTATATTAAAGACAAAAAATTAATAGTTCGTAAAAAAAAGTACATTAAAAATAGAAATAATAAATATACAAGAGAGCTCAAATATTATTTTTGTATAGAAACTGAAAAAATTATGTAACTCAAACACTACATAAAGATGAAGAAGTTAAAAACGAATATAAATGATTTCATATGTCAATATATGGATGAGTTTTGATTTTCAATAAAGAATATGAAAAATTTGGATAATAAATGATAATAATTTTGGCCATTAGTGCTATTAGCTCCTTTTACTTTCTTCCCTTTATTTTATTATTAATGTCATTTATATTATTTTCTTAAATTACTTTATTTTATTTTCTATTTTTTGTTATTAATTTATACGAATTTATATATATGTGTGTGTAATAATATCTAAAATAAAAAATAAAATAACACCCTTCTTAGTCTAGCATTGATATTTTTTTTTAATTACATTTTTTCTAATTTTTAAAGATTGATAATTTTACATTAAATTTTATAAAATAACTATATATAATTCGTATAATCATTAGTGCTATTAAGTTCTTTTACTTCCTCCCCTTAATCTCATTATTAATATTATTTCTTAAATCATTTATTTTCCTTTCTTTCTTTTATTTTATTCCTTTTCCTTATGTTTTTTTTTATTCCTAGAAATATATTATTATAACTTAATAAGAATTGCAAAAAGTAATTTTACAAAATTTGTTTTTTTTTTAAGTGTTTATCAATAATATTATACACTATCGTTATTATATAATATATAGTAATAATAATAATAAAGCTAAAATAAAATTATGCATCAATATTTAATTTACTTTAATTACATTTTTCATAATTTTTAAAGTCTATAAGCTACTTAAAACAATTCAATACAAACACCCCCTTATATTTAAAAGCCCAAAACCTGTGTGGAAAAAAACATTTGAAAATATATTGAAATTCTATAATTTTTAATGGTTATTACAATTCTTTGCTAATATTTCCTTTTTCCTTGAGTTTTTCATTAGGTCATTACTCATTTTGTTTGTTTTTTAATATCGATTTTGAATAACATGTAATGGTATTTTTTTATGGGCACATAGTGTCAAAATAAGATTTAATGAAAAATTGACTTGATAGCAAAAAAGGGGAAGAAAGAACGTAATGAATAAAGTAGATTCGAAATATTAGTTTTACAATTTTTTTCATTTGAGATGTGATTTAAATATGCATAGTCCATTTAAAATTTCAACATCTTTGTATCGTTTAAGTAGGTGTTCGGACATAGATCTTAAAAAATAAATAATGTTATTTGTTTTTTTTAAGAGGGAATTCTAATTTAAAAAAATAATTATCTTTTCTTTTGATTATTTTTATAGAGTTTCACCTTATTTTAATAATTTATTTTATTTTTTGGTATCATTTGTTGATATGTAAAAGAAAAAATTGTGGGTTTAAATAAAATATTATTTATTTCAATTTAATTTTTGAAATCAGTAATACTGCGCAAAGCGCGGTTCAGTTGACTAGTTTAGAGTAAACTTGAAACGATTTTCTAATATTTATAAAATATACTAATTATACACATAATTGTAAAAACATACGTATCATTTTAAAAATTATAAAATTGACAAAACTGACATAACAATAACTCGGAAAAATATTTCGAAATTCATAAAGGCTAATTAATTCTTATAGCCATCACTTTCTTAAAAAATTATAAAATCTCTTTGAGATGATTTTCGAATACTTATAGGATATATTTATTTTATACATAATTATATAAAACATATTCATTATTTAAAATTGGGATAATGCTCAAGTACCCCCTCAACCTATGCCCGAAATCTCAGAGACACACTTATACTATACTAAGGTCCTATTACCCCCCTGAACTTATTTTATTAATAATTTTTTACCCCTTTTTAGCTTACGTGGCACTATCTTGTGGGCCCAACGATGGTTGACTTTTTTTTTCAAACTAGTGCCACGTAGGCTAAAAAGGGGTAGAAAATTACATATAAAATAAGTTCAGGGGGATAATAGGACCTTAGTATAGTATAAGTGTGTCTCTGGGATTTCGGGCATAGGTTGAGGGGGTACTTGGGTATTTTCCCTTTAAATTTATTAAAAGGTGACGAAACTTAGTAAAAATAACTTGAAAAATATATTTCTTTATTTTTCTTGAAATTTTATAAAAGTAACTATTTTAAATTGTTTGAAATTGAAGAAACCCGATGATTAATATATATTGTGAAGATCCAAAATTGAGTGCTAACATATACAACATAATTCATTCAACTACTCTTCCAACTTTAGTTAATCAGAATGAGAGATAATAAAAAAAACTAAAAAGAAAAGGTGCAACCTGATAATAGGAACTTAAAATATATAAATACTACTAGACAGTGATCAACCGTGCGCGCACGAGCTAAATATTATAAAAGTTCTAAGTAGTATTTTCAATTTAACTTTGTTTTGATGTGGAATTATAGAGGGAAAAAGAGTCTAAGAAAGTATTATGAAATAACATATGTGATAGAATATATGCCTTCACTTAACAAGTAATGGACCAGGTCCCTTACTATATTAATGAATAAAACCAGAAAGTTAAATGCAGTAAAATCAACACGATGATTTTACGTGGAAACCTCCTTGCTTAAGGGAGTAAAACCACGACCTGTCTCACAGGATTTTCAATCGTTTTCACTAATCTTCAAAAGTAAAAGTAAAACACGATTACAACAAATGTGAGAAGAAGTTTTTAATCTCACGTTTAAGCAATAGTCTCTATTGCTTAACAAGCCTAAGTAGAAAACAATCTACCCACTAAGCTATCCCACTTGGACAACCTAGACTTTTAACACTACCCACTGATTCCTTTATAAATTCAGGAATAGTTTACAGTTTAAGAACAAGAGAATGTATTCCTAAACAACTACATGAAAAGCTCCAGAGATTGCTGTTGTTCTTGGAATAATTCTGCCTTTGTTTACTAGCAGCCTTTGCAAATGTTCTTGAAGAGTTTTATCTCAAGTTGTAAAAACTGCAAAAGATGTTTAGGAAAGTGCCTTTTATATGGACAAGTCACTTTCCTTAACCTCTTTGCCATTGGTTGGAGAAGTCTCACTTTCTGACGCCATCGAGAAGTGTGCACCTACTTTCTGTACCGTCTCCAGCTGGAAGTCAACTGGCTCGTCACAATGAGAGCCTGGTACCTCTACAAGGTCCCTTGGTTTGTTTCGTCTTCAACACTCAAGTGAGAAACCTGATATCTTTACAAGGTCCCTACATTTGTCAAATCATCAAAACTACAAATAACATTTTCCCCCTTTTTGATGATGACAAACAATGATCTCAGATCTTCTCCAACTTTGTTCCCCCTTGCTGTATTCCCCCTCACTGTGTTCCCCCACATGTGTATTCCCCCTCACTGTATTCCCCCACATGAATAATCATTTAGCTACTTCCAGTTTTACTTCCCCTTTTGGCATCATAAAAAAGATATGCAGTAAACCAATGATGTCAACAGAAATACTGAGCAAGATCAAAGCTAAAGAGCAATCAGTCAGTAAGGAAAAAGCATTCACAAAAGAGGATAATCAGAACAGCAAAGGAATAAGTTAACCAGCATGCCATCATAACATTAATACATTAAAATCAAACTGAATATCCATCAACACAAGGATAAGCCACACAAAAAAGAAGACGACACAGGGGAGGATTGTTTAACAGGCTAGGAAGAGGGGGGAGGATGAGACAGGGACTGGATGACAAGAGTGAGTCGTGCATTGGCAGCATCATTATCTTTGATAGCCTTTTCCTGCAAGGCAGTTATCTTCGCCTTCAACTCAGCATTCTCTCTCTCCAGAGCTTGTACCACTGAAGAACCAGGTCCCTCACTCTGTGCAGTAAGCAGTTCTGCTTTGAGTATAGCAATCTCTGCCTCTTTACCACTCAACCGCACAGTGAGCTCCTCAACCTCGTGCTTAAGCTGATCCTGATCTTCGATAAGTTGAGCCATTTTGCTCTTTGGATAGCCTCTTCCTTCAATGCACTCGCACTCAACCAAGGTACTCTCGGAGATAGTCTGCTTAACCGTCCCAACCTTTCCAACACTGAGAGGAATTTGAAAATGCTTGAATACCTCCGTGAGAAAGTATCCGTAACCCATTCCGTGAACACCTTTCCTCTCAATGACAGTTTTGTGGATATGCTCAAGCATTAGACCAGGGAGGTTCAGGGCTTCGAAGCTACACAACATCTCCATCACAAACAAATCAGCAGCAGTTGCTACTGTCCTCTTTTCAGTGCGAGGAAGGAGAACTTTGTTGATGAACTGAAAAACCAACTGGTACTCACTCTTCATGATTTTCTTATAAATCCCAGCAACCTTGGTTGTGGGTGTCTTAGAAATCACAGAAGCAAACTCAGAAGAGCAAGTTCTGCCCAGTACAGACCGGGTCCCCTCTCTAGGCACCCTGAGAATTTTGCTCAACACACCCTCATCTAAATATACAGCAATGTCATTTACCCGTGTGAGGATGCTCCCATCATCCTTGAATTGAACATTATAGTAAAATTCGCGCACTTCTTCTTCATGGAGGATGGGGGATTTCCTGTCGAACAAGTGTAACCAAGATTGGATCTCTACCATATCGTGAAGAGAATCCATGCCAGGAAGAGTTATGATTCCCATATCAAAAACTCTCCCTGCCAAGACGGCTTGGTTTCTCAGGCTGTCAACAACTTCCTGCATGTTGACACTTTCATCTCTCCTGGCTTGGGAACCAGGTCCCTGTGACCTCTTCCTTTTTCCCTCAGAACTCTTCTTTTTCGACTTAGTGTTTTCAACCTTCTTTGTGACCTTTCCCTTTTTCTTCTCTGACCTCTTCTTCTTAGTTTTCTTTTCCATCTCCTCGCCAGACAACTCAACAACATTAGTCTCAGGCATTTTGAAATTTGATACCTTGAAGGTTCTGGCACTTCTAACTGCAGCAGTAGAACGTGCACTGGCCTTCAAGGCGTCAGCCATCAACTTTTGAGCAGCAGACCTAGTGGTAGGTCTTCTCCTAGGGGCCTCCTCTACAACCTTTTCCTTTCCTTTTCTAGATATATCACCTTCTCTTCGCTCAACCTTCCATTTTAAAGGTTCCTCCTCACTTTCAGAGTCAGAGGAGGAGGAAGAAGGGTACCTTTCTATATCAGACGTTTTATCAAAAATGGGTTGAGTAGTTCTTACCTCTTCTCTCTGCAAAACTTCAGTTTGCTCCGCCATTGCTTCTTCCCTCATCATAGCCAAGCTTTCAATCACCAACTCTTCACTTGCTGCCAATATATTGGACTCAGATGCCTTATGCTTAGGCAAATCCCCTTCAAAGAGATTGTCAGGCAACATATCTTGAAATGGACCAGGTCCGGTAGGCACACAAGAACTGTTTAGATCTATGGCATAGAAAGGGTTATCGGGTGTGTCTTGTTGAGAACTGGAAGGGGGATTGGGTCTTGCCTGTACAGTTGCCGGAGAATAGAAAGAAAGAGGCTCGATTTCGCTAAGAGCATCTAGCATCTGTTTAGAGGAAGATGAAGGAGAAGACATGTTTGACACACAAGAAAAAGGCTTTTCGAAACAGAGAGAGGAAGAAGAAGAAACAAAGTTTGCCTTTTTAACTTTTGCTTAAACCCTTCGTGAAATAAGAAGAATGTTAAAGGACAATGTGGATTTCAAAAGAAGTAAATGGGGTTTTTAAAAGGCGTGAAAAGGTGCCAGGTCCGTGATTGGATGTGTCGTTTGAGAGAGAAACGATGGGACTAACGGTCAGAGTGACCGATGACTGACACGTGGCATTATCAACGGTCATATTTTTCAGTTTCAATTTAATGTATAAATGCTAACCTGGACAGGCACCAGGTACCATAACACAGTTAAA
>NC_028637.1:37274311-37285791 GCF_001406875.1 Solanum pennellii | reverse complement strand
AGGCCTGCTAGCTGTCAGATATAACAAGGATCCAATGATTCCCCTGTACATTGTTTGATTCACAAGAGGATCAGTTTCCTCTACTACCAGCTTGGAATTTGTTCCCGTAGGAGAATCAATAGGTTTAGAATCAAACATATTGAATTTCTTCAGCAGCTCCTTAATGTACTTCTCCTGACAAATTGAAATCCCATTTGATGACTGCTTGATCTGCAGACCCAGGAAGAATGTCAATTCACCCATCATGCTCATTTCAAATTCCTTTCCCATTAATGATGAGAATTCTTCACACAAATGTTCTGAAGTAGCTCCAAAAATTATGTCATCCACATAAACTTGAATAATAAGCAATTCTTGTTCTCTTTTTAATAAGAACAAAGTATTGTCTATCTTGCCTCTTTTAAAAACATTCTTCAGCAGAAACTTTGACAGCCTTTCATACCATGCTCTTGGAGCCCGCTTCAGATCATACAGTGCCTTATTCAATCTGAACACATGATCTGGTAGCTCTGCATCTTCAAAACCAGGAGGTTGTTTGACAAATACCTCCTCCTTGAGATCTCCGTTCAGAAATGCACTCTTCACATCCATTTGATACAGCTTGAACCCCATGAATGCAGCAAAAGCTATTAAAATTCTAATAGCCTCCATTCTGGCAACAGGTGCAAAGGTCTCATCATAGTCTATTCCCTCTTCTTGATTGTATCCTTGTACCACCAACCTGGATTTATATCTAGTAATCACTCCATTTTCATCAATCTTGTTTCTAAAAACCCATCTGGTTCCTATTACTGTTCTGCCTTCAGGTCGAGGAACCAGGTACCATACCTTGCTTCTTTCAAACTGATGAAGTTCTTCTTGCATAGAATTGATCCAGTCTGCATCACCTAATGCTTCTTTCACATTCTTGGGCTCAATAGATGATATGAATGCTGAGAATGCAACTACATTTCTTGTTTTTGATCTAGTATGAATTCCAGAATTCAAGGGAGAAATGAGATTATCAAGAGGATGTGATGAACTATGCTTCCATCCTGATCTTGGAGCAGACTGATTGAGCTGATCAGCATGTTCTTCTTCATCAAGAGTGACATCATTTTCTGGGGAGTCTGATGTACTCTGGCTGGAATTTTGAGTAGTACCAGGTGCCATATCACCCTTTTTAACCTCAACAGCCTCTTCAGGTAGACTATGATTCTGATCATCACAGTCATTTTTCAGTTGTTGTTCTGCATCAGCTTCACCTCCTTCAGTTTTCTTCGATTTGAACAGTTTCATCACATCATCATCATCATTTGATCCATCATTCTTCAAGCTTCCATCTTCATCAAATACAACATGAATGCTTTCTTCAATGCATTGAGTTCGTTTGTTGAATATTCTGTAAGCCTTGCTGGATGAAGAATATCCAACAAACACTCCTTCATCACTCCTAGGATCAAATTTTCCCAGATCATCCTTTCCATTATTCAGCACAAAACATCTGCATCCAAATGCTCTAAGATAGCTCAGCATAGGCTTTCTGTTGTTGAGCAGCTCATAGGGGGTCTTATTCAAAACAGCTCTTATTAGACACCTGTTGGTAACATGACATGCTGTGTTAACAGCTTCAGCCCAGAAATTTTGAGGAAGATTTAATTCAATAATCATAGATCTGGCAATGTTCACCAAGGTTCTGTTTTTTCTTTCCACTACTCCATTTTGTTGAGGAGTTCTTGGAGCAGAAAAATTATGACTCGTACCATTCTCCATGCAGAATTTATCCAGTTTTGAGTTCTCAAACTCAGTACCATGATCAGATCGAATGCTGCAAATGACTTGATTCAATTTGGTTTGAATCATTTTGAAAAATACCACCAACTCTTCAGTTGTGTCTGCCTTTGATCTCAAGAATCTTGTCCAAGTGTATCTCGAGTAATCATCAACAATCACCAAAATGTACTTCTTGCCATTTCTGCTTTGAACCTTCAAGGGTCCACACAAGTCCATATGAAGCAGCTCTAGTGTTCTTGATGATGTTACTTGATTTTTGGGCTTAAAGGATGATCTGATTTGTTTTCCTTTAACACAAGCTTCACAGATTTTATTTTCAGCAAACTTCAGCTTGGGCAGACCTCGAACCAGGTCCTTAGAAATCAGTTTGTTCAATAAAGATGAGCTTACATGCCCCAGCCTACAATGCCAAAGATCAGCATTCTCATTCTGAGCACTAAGACATGTAAGGTCATCTCCATGAGACGTTTCTAAGTTGGCCACATACATATTTTTACTTCTGTGTGCAGTGAGAATTACCTTCTTTGTAGTTAGACTCACCACAGTACATTTCTCAGAAGTAAATTTGACTTCATTTCCTTTGTCACAGATTTGAGACACACTCAACAAGCTGTACTTCAATCCATCCACATGATACACATTGTCAATTGAATCTTCAAGAGATCTTCCAACTTTGCCAACTCCCAAAATGTACCCCTTCTTTCCGTCACCAAATGAGACACCTCCTCCTTGAAGTGTCTTGAGTGAGAGGAAGTTTTTTACATCACCAGTCATATGCTTAGAGCATCCACTGTCCATATACCAGCACTGACTGCTGCTCCTCTCACTCACCTGCACCAAGAATTACTTGTTTAGCTTGGGAACCCATTTCAATTTTAGTTCCCAGAAGATAGACAAAGGAGTGATTAGATTGTATTTAGTCTAATAGGGTAGATTTTGAAGCTTTCTAACAAAGGACATGGGAGCAGGGACAGATTTTTTCTTTGAAAATCTGTGAGTTGAAACATGCTTTGGAGGACCAGGTCTCTCTTTTGGTAAATTTTGCCTTTCAGCATAATTAGAGAGCCTTTCATAGGAGTTTCTCCAGCTAGCACACTCACCCTTCAAATGTCCATTCTTACCACAGTGAAGACATAGCAGATTGTCAGACACAAACACATACTTACTGTGAGGATTATAAGGAGGAGTGATGTTCAAACTTCCTAGTCCTTTCTTATTGAAATTACTCTGATTTGTTGCATTTGACAGTAACTTTGAGGATTTTGTCCACTTAAGGGATTTTTCAAGTTCTTCCTTAAGTTTGACAATATCCTGTTCTAATTTGTTACTCTTTTCCAGCGACAGACCAAGATTTTTCTCAGAGTTTTTCAATTTTTCTTGAAATTCAGCTTGTAAACCATTTGACATTCCATTCAGCTTTTCAGCTTCTTCAGTAATCTGATTCAACTGGTTCTTAAGTTCAGAGTTATTTGACTCTAGAGACACCATTCTTGACATTTTCTCTTCAAGTTTAACTTTGTTTTCAGTTAAACTGTCAAGTTCAGCATTCATGGTGTCTCTTTCAGATGTTAACTCTATCACAGAATCAATCATGACTTTTGCCAAAGTTCTCAATTTTTTAAGAGAATATTTATCCAAGTCATTTTTCATATCTAGAAGAGTTACCTGATTGTCCTCTTCTTCATTTTCTGTGTGAGCCATGAGAGCAAACATTTCATTGAAGACAGTTTCCTCCTCATGTACAGCCACCATAGACACATCTTTTGGTTCATCAGGGTCTTCTGAATCACTTGAAGAATCACCCCATGCAGCAAGAGCCTTTTTGACAACCAAATCTGCAGCAGCTTTTCGATCTCTCTTGCCGAGTACCAGGTCCCTTCTATTCTCTTTGTCACTTCTTGGTTTTTGATGTTCCTTGTTTTCATTCTTGAGCAAAGGACACTCTCTGATGAAGTGCCCAGCTTTTCCACACTTGTAGCAAGTATCACCTTGAGTAGCATTTCGAGTACCATTTGTTCCTCTTTTATAAACTTTGTTTTTCCTCACAATTTTTTGAAATCTGCTGATGAGATATGCCATATCATCATCACTGGAATCTTCATCTGATTTGTACTTCAGCATCAATGACTTGTCCTTCTTGGCTTCTTTCTTTGATGAATCATAATTTCGATTCATCTCATGTGTCTTCAGATTTCCAATCAAAGCATCCATAGTCAGCACCTTCAAATCCTTGGCTTCTGTAATGGCATCAACCTTGCTTTCCCAAGATTTTGGAAGAATTCGAAGCACTTTTCTGACTTGTTTGGTCATGCTTATAGGTTCACCAAGACTTCGCAGCTCATTTGTAATGGAAGACAATTTTGTGAACATGTCATGAATTATTTCTCCTTCCTTCATTTTGAAGTTCTCATACCTTGAGGTAAGCATGTCAATCTTTGATTCCTTGACTTGTTCAGTTCCTTCATGAGCAGTCTTCAAACAGTCCCAAATCTCCTTAGCAGACTCACAAGCTGACACTCTGTTGAACTCATCAGGTCCTATCCCACAAACAAGAAGAGTTTTAGCTTTGTAGCCTTTTTCAATCTTTTTCCTATCAGCTTCGTCGTATTTCTGTCTAGGCTTTGGAACAAGAATAGTTTTCTCTCCATCCTTTTCTTCCATCATCGGAATAAACGGTGCATCAAGTGCAATATCCCATAGCTCGCTGTCTTTAGCCATGAGGTAATCGTGCATTCTAACTTTCCACCAACTGTAAAAATGTCCATTGAAACGGGGAGGTCTTGTTGACGACTGACCTTCTTCGAGGTTAAGTGGAGCAGCCATTCTAGAGCAAATATCACTTCCTTGGTGTTAACCAAATAGAGAGTGCCTGCTCTGATGCCACTTGATAGAATATATGCCTTCACTTAACAAGTAATGGATCAGGTCCCTTACTACACTAATTAATAAAACCAGAAAGTTAAATGCAGTAAAATCAACACAATGATTTTACGTGGAAACCTCCTTGCTTAAGGGAGTAAAACCACGACCTGTCTCACAGGATTTTCAATCGTTTTCACTAATCTTCAAAAGCAAAAGTAAAACACGATTACAACAAATGTGAGAAGAAGTTTTTAGTCTCACGTTTAAGCAATAGTCTCTATTGCTTAACAAGCTTAAGTAGAAAACAATCTACCCACTAAGCTATCCCACTTGGACAACCTAGACTTTTAACACTACCCACTGATTCCTTTATAGATTCAGGAATAGTTTACAGTTTAAGAACAAGAGAATGTATTCCTAAACAACTACACGAAAAGCTCCAGAGATTGCTGTTGTTCTTGGAATAATTCTGCCTTTGTTTACTAGCAGCCTTTGCAAATGTTCTTGAAGAGTTTTATCCCAAGTTGCAAAAACTGCAAAAGATGTTTAGGAAAGTGCCTTTTATATGGACAAGTCACTTTCCTTAACCTCTTTGCCATTGGTTGGAGAAGTCTCACTTTCTGACGCCATCGAGAAGTGTGCACCTACTTTCTGTACCGTCTCCAGCTGGCAGTCAACTGGCTCGTCACAATGAGAGCATGGTACCTCTACAAGGTCCCTTGGTTTGTTTCGTCTTCAACACTCAAGTGAGAAACCTAGTACCTTTACAAGGTCCCTACATTTGTCAAATCATCAAAACTACAAATAACAATATGAATAACAACACTAATTATTGGAGAGTATTCACATCTATTAAATTGCAAATAGTAATACTTTTACATCAACGAATAAATAACGCATGCCAAAGTATATGTAATTCTCTATACATATATCGGTTGGACAGTTGACATTTATATGGCAAATGGTGTTGCCTTTTTTCCGAAGTGAATAGTAGTCATAACAATATCATCAAAAGTACTCATCAAATATAAAGTAATGAATGAAATATTAATGAACATATCTTTAAATTATGCAAACCACGATCGTGCGTGGAGTAAAAAGTGGCACCGATTTTACTGTTTCTTTCTTTCTGGAAAGCAATAGAAAGAGAGAAAAAAGTACCTCCACAATATTCTCTTAATTCATGTGGTTGCGTTTGAGCGTTACTGAAAATTTGAAGCTTTTTTTGTATTGAAAGTATTTCCGAAAAGAGAATGTGGTTGCTCTCTTTTTGAAAATACTTTTAATACAAAAAAAGCTTCAAATTCCCATGCCTTTCATCAGTTTGACGCTTACATTTAGTGAGTCTGGAGCCTAAGGGTATAAAATATTAATAAAAATTTCAAAATGGTATATAAAATTTTATATTAACCAAAACGGCAAAATCGCTGGAACAACAGCGATTTACTCTACCGGAAAAAGCAAAATCGCCGTCACTGTAACGATTTTGCAAAATGTGATTTTTTAAAAAAATACAAATCGCTATCTAGACAGCGATTTTCAATTTTGTGTAAAAAAAAATTTTAGAAAATCGTTGTCTAGGCTGCGATTTTATTTTTTTTAAAAAAAATTTAGAAAATCGCTGCCTAGGCAGCGATTTTTTTTTAAAAAATTGTTTTTTAAAATTTTAAATCGCTACCTAGGCAGCGATTTATAAGAAAAAATTTATTTTTTTAAAAATAAATAAAATTTAAAATTAAAATCACTTCCTAGGTAGCGATTTTATTTTTTTTAAAAAAAAATTAAATGGAAATCGCTGCCTAGGCAGCGATTTTCTTTTAAAAAAATCATTTTTTTTACAAAAAAATTAAAGAAAATCGTAGGAAAAATAAATTTCGTTGATTTTCAATTTTTTTTTGAAATTCAAATATATAGCTTATAAGAAAATATGCATTATTTTAAAAAAATTAAGAATAAGTAAGGTAACAAAAATATTTTTTCTAAAAAAAGATATTATATTGAATTTCAATTTAAATGATGTTTGAGTTCAAATAGAATTCTAAATTAAAATAATTAAATTTTTTAAAAAAAAAATTTTGATTTTTTTTAAAAAAAGAAATCGCTCCCTATGCAGCGATTTTCTTGATATATATATATTTTTTTTAATTTTTGAAGATAATCACATGTCAACTTAAAAAAGAAGGTGACATGTCAAATTCCTACAAAAATATTCGACCTTTTTTAAAAAAATTCACATGCATTTATAAAAAATTGTGTTAATTCACATGCAAATAGTGTCAAAGTCACATATTACATTTTTATTTTGTTATAAATTGATTGAATTGTAATTCACATGTAAATAGTGTAATTTTTATTTTGTTATAAATTGACTGAATTGTAATTCACATGCAAATAATGTAATTTTTATTTTGTTATAAATTGATTGAATTGTAACTCACATGCAAATAGTGTAATTTTTGTTTTGTTATAAATTGATTGAATGCAATTCACGTGCAAATAGTGTCAACTCAGAATGTTACACTTTTACTTTGTTATAAATTGATTGAATTCCTCATTCAAATTGAATTGTAGTTTTTCAATTTTCCAACATTCTTAAAAGCATTTCTATTTTTCTAATTTTCTAAAGTTTTTAAAAGCCTTTTTTTTATAAGGTGAGTTTGAATTTATTTTATTTTTAATTTATTTAATTAATTTTATACTTTTATATGATATTATAGATATATTCAATCTTTTGATACTTATATTAATGTTAATATTTCTTTTTATTTTTTGTGTATAGATATGTATCTGTCAAATGTATACGTACATCCAGGTCCAGTAGAGCATGATGTATTAAAAATTCAAGTTCATCATAGTTCCGAAGGAATTTGGAATGGTAGCATAAAAGAAGAGAGGTCTTGCTTATATACGCGTCGTGGTGATATTGAATTTTGGCAACATATAAAATATCATCCATTAAATTCTTGCATCCGTCAAATATTTTGAAAATTGTAGATTTAAAGGAATTCTTGATGTAGGATGTGTGCGTATGACTCCGGATTAATTTCTGCTTTAATTGAAAGGTGGCGTCCAGAAACACATACTTTTCACATGCGAACTGGCGAGGCTACCATAACTTTACAAGATGTTAAAAAATTTTCGGAATGGTAGTAGATGGTAGTTCCTATAATTTTAAATGGAGCTGATTCTTTAGGGATTATAGGTAGACAAGAAATGATATTTGAATTAACAGGATGGTTACCCGATACTAGTTGTTTTTTTGGTGTTAGTAGATTGTTAACATATGAATTGATTGATTATATTGAAGGTTTGAATTTATTAATGATCACTCAACTGAGCATGAAGTGCAACAAAGATTTAGATTATATTTATAATGGTTATGTGGTGGATTAATATTTCCGGATAAATCTAATAATAATATTAATTTGGACATTTTGAATGACATGAGAATTTAGATTTAATGTCAACTCAAGCATGGGGAGCAGCCACATTATCATATTTGTATAATTGTTTATGCCGTGCATCAATGAAAAAATCAAATGAAGTTTGTGGATTTCTCTCTTTAGTGCAGGTATACATATTTTTTAATTAAATATTTTTTATATACTAGTAATATGCACTTTTAAATTTAAGTTCATTAATATTAATGGTGATTTATTTATTGTAGTTGGGCATGGGAAAAAATTATTCCCCTGCAACCATTGCCAAAGCCTCTAAGGACCAATCAACTTGAGGCTTCAACTGCGCTTGCACGTAAATGAACGCGACGTAGAAATCATCAAAATGAGGCACGAATTCTAATCGGTGTGATTAGGGATGTACTAGATAATCTAACTGATGAACATGTATTTATATATTATTAGTACTTTAAACTATTCATATTTTATTTCATTTTAAATAAAAATATGTTTGGTAGATCTTTAAATGAGACACTTATGTTTTACTACCCAAGAAAATTATGTAAATAAAATGACATATACATAGATTCTTGTTAGATCCTTAAAAGTAAAACATCTTGTGACACAATGGTACAAAAAAATTATTTTGTAAGATTGTTCATTTTCACGTACATATTTTTTTTTATTTTTCTGCCAATGTTGTTTTTATAATTATCTTACTTAATTATTTTTTTATAGTTTATTTGGCAATCTTATTCGAAAGATGTTACTAATGGATTGCCTGAGTGGTGTCGGTCGGGACAACGTATCTGGATGGCACAGGTGCAACTTATTTATGGAATTTATCGTGAGTGGCACATGGTTGATCGTGTTGTGAGACAGTTCGGTTATTTACAACATATTCCTGGATCGTGTACCCAATTTTTCGAATATCATTTTAAGCGTGATAAACGATCCAAAATAAAACAAAATGATATAGATGCATTTAACTACACACAATATTTATGGAAACAACGTCAAAATCGTATATTTCGACCTCCATTTGTAAGTGATCAAACACATTACTTTCGTTGGTACATGAGGCATACCCGCATGTTCATTGAAAATCCACAACATGTTGTACAAAAAGGGTATCAACACATGGCAGGAAGACATGAGGCATTAGTATGTATATTATGTAAATTTTAAATTATTATGTCAATCTTTAATAACTTTTTTGTTATTAATATTTGTTTATTCATTATAGGCTAGGGGTCATGAAATTCAGTATCGGCGACCTCAGATAATTGAAAATGATGAAAATCAATCTAATGAAATGAGACAATGTGCAGAGGAAGTCGCTTGTACTTCAATGGAGTCAATTAATGCGGCCTTCCAGGGAACGCGATTGAGCATTGATACTGATTACAATCCTCCCACTCAATACGATGAACCACCACCAGTACAATTATCTCGCCGATCACGACAAATAACACCGAGAGAGGGTGCACGTCGAGGTAGAAGGAGCGCTGGTGAAACATTTGATTTTTCTGCAGGGCCCTCTAACACTAAAATGGCGACTCCGAGCCTTATTATCCCACGTTTGATTTTTCTGCAGGCCCCTCTGACACTAATGTTAATTTTTCTAGTCAGCAATCAGTTGGTTTTGTAACTCCACAGGTTTCAATATCTGATTTTGCGCAATTTAGTGGATCTCAATATGATATTCAACATGGTATGCGTGAATTTCCTATACATAATTCTCCATTTGGTGGAAGATTAAATTTTTCGAATGTAAGTATAATAATTTTCATAGAATTTTTTTAACTTTTTGTATTTTTTTTAATTTTATTGCATGTTTATTTGATTATATTATATTGTATTGTATTATAGGTAACTGTGTCTGATGATTCAAGATTTAATGCTGGGGCTTCACAAAATTTAGTTCTTAATAGACAAAATCCACCTCGGAGAACATCTAGGCTACACAAATCAATTAGATGTGGAACAGGCAGTCACTATCAAAATGAGGAAGATTTTGAAAATGAAGATGAAAATGAAGATGTAGAAGATTCAGATTCAGAAGAATAATTTTTATGCACCTTTATTCTAAAAGGCTGAAGATTCAAATTTTGAAATGTGTAAATTTTGTTGTTTCGTGCAAGTCTGAACAAAGTATTGAGATTCTTATGCAATGAGATTCTTAAGCAGTGAAACTTTGCAGAATTTATATTTTCTTTATGTCATATGTCAAATCAATACTTTTTATGTTAGGTCAAATCATTACTTTTTAATAGAGTTCAAATCAATAATATAATAATAATATAAAGATATTATACTTACAAAATTGAAAATGCAGCAAGACAAATTAAATTTATGTCAATAAATAAATATAAAAGATATATCATAATACTAATAACAAGACAATAAAAATACATTAACCTTAAAAACATAGACAAAATATTTAAAATTGAGTAGGATATCGTGTCTTTGTGTGATCTGTCTCCTTACAAACACTACATTTTCTACTCATGCGAGTCGGAGCTATATCCATATCATTCTTAAGTCGGCTTCTTACTTGCGTACCACTTGTCCGCAAATATTCAGTATTTGCGATTAAATTAAAAGGAGCTGGTGGCCAATACATTTCATCACCCACTGGGTTAAATGTCTCAGTGTATGTTCGTTTGTAATATTTGTACTATAGAATTTACTTACATAAGATTTTGGCTCGATTCCACGAAGTCCACAAAATTTGATGGCATACGAACAAGGCATATGATAATTTCTCCATTTTCCACAAGAACATTTCTTACCTTTCAAAAACTCCATCACCTGTGTTGTAAGTCATCATATCTGTGTGCCCTTGAGTTCTTTGATAATAATCATTAAATTTTTTATCTATCGCAAGAGGCCATGACATATTACTTTGAAGTAATGCAATTGCAAGATTGTTTTTTTCGACAAAACGATCAACGAGAGCTTTGAACGTCATTCGAACCATGGCAGTCACAGGAAGCCCCCGAGCTTTTTTCAATAAATCATTATATGACTCAGACACATTTGTCGTCATGGCACCCCATCTACGACCACCATCCTTATACATTGTCCATTTTTTCAAAGAAAATTCATTTAACCATTCATATGCTGCAGGAGACAATGTTTTGATTTGTTGCATTCGTTGCACAAACTTTTTCTCCTGATGCTCAGTAGCAGCCAATCACATTAGTTTTTTGAGTTCAGTATTGTCACGACCCAAAACCGGGCCGCGACTGGCACCCACACTTACCCTCCTATGTGAGCGAACCAACCAATCTAAACCTTAACATTTCAATTTAATATCAACAGAAAGTAATGCGGAAGACTTAAACTCATTAATAAAAACCAATTCAATAACTTCTAAAATTCAACATCTATTATTCCCCAAAATCTGGAAGTCATCACCACAAGAACATCTATGATCAAATT
>NC_028637.1:37217223-37268716 GCF_001406875.1 Solanum pennellii | reverse complement strand
TATTAACATTAACCCACTAACTTTATAATTAAAGCAGGAATAGTCCAAAACGCCCCTTAAATCACTTAACAGAAATCCGACTCAGCCTGGGATTACGCAGTCTATGACGGGCCGTCGTGCCTGCGACGGTCCGTCCTGCTGCTCCGTCACAGAGTTCAGAAACTAGATTTTTACCAAGAGTCTGTGACGGCCCGTCACGCCTGTGACGGTTCGTCCTGCCATTCCGTTACGAAGATCAGAGAGTCGATTTTAGTACCCAAATTTCAGAATTCTAAGTATTTTGGAACGAGACCCCCTCGATGGTCCGTCGTGCCCATGACGGTCCGTCGTGGGTTCCGTCATCTCAGCCAGTTTTTCCAGAAATAAAACCTGCTGCTCAAAACGACTAAACAGGTCGTTACAAGTATTTACAAATTTTTTATTAAAATTTGCTTTTAAGTGTCGAACACAAAATCTATGATATGTGTTAGGTGGACTCAACCAATCATAAGATTGAACGCACTGCAAGATTCCTTGATGACGGTCAGAAATAAGACCAATTCCTTGTCGTTCACAAACTACATGTGTCCATGATAACTTGAGAAACCATGACCAATACTCAAAACTCTCACGTGCAACTAAAGCATATGCAAGTGAAAAAATATTTCCATTCGCATCAATTCCAACCGCAATTAACAGTTTGATATCATACAAACCATAAAGAGGTGTGCCGTCGATAGAAATGACCGGCCTACAACTTTTGAAACCATCAATGATCTGTTTAAAAGCCCAAAAAAGAAATTTAAAAATTTTCTCACCTTGCATTGTTGTAGAATGATGCTCCCACTCAATAATAGCGTCTGGATTGAATAATTGTAGTGCAGCCATGTACCGAGGTAATGCCTTAAATGAACTTTCAAAATCACCATAAACCATTCGAAATGCTTTTCTTCGGCCTTTTTGTGCTTTTCTATAACTAGGAGTATAGTGATGCTTTCCTTTGATAATTTCACGGATCATCTTAATATTTATGTCTGTATTTTGCATAACATATGGTATTAATGAAGTGGCAATCATGTTATCATTCAAATTGAAATGATCCTCCTTATAGTTATCTGTAAGACAAGTATGCGGTTTAACCATTTTTCCAGTCTTCCACATACCGCTTGGAATCTCTCTTAACCGAATTATCCAATCACACCTTAACTCATGGCGCTTGCAAATAACTTTCCAACTTTTACTCTTGGATTGATCACAAAGAAATTCTTTTTTAATAGCAAGACTATATGCTCTTACTACAGATTTCATTTGCATCTTATTCATAAATAACATACCTAGTTGCATATACAAATTAAATTAATCAACATGAAATAAATAAATAAACAACTACAAAATATTTAGTTTTCAACAATCGAACCCGACAAGATATGTTTAGGATTGTTTGAATTTCAAAGTGCCGTTCGAATGGAACTGTCATCTCTCGTGTAGATAAAATCTTCTGCATTTTCTTCAGTGTGATCTAAGTATGGAATCTCTGTAGAATGATAATTAATACTTTGATCTTCAACGGATGCGTTAGGTGCATTATCCACATTATCATCATCATCATCATACATATCATCACTGTCTGTTAATTCATGCTCGGAAGGTTCATCATTGTGCAACTCACCAACTCGTTCATCACCCATAACATTATTATTTACAATTTATGTACAACAATTCACTGCATTTTGAATTTGATCGTACCGATAAAAATAATAATATAAATAATTACATATAAGAAAAATAATTTTAAGAAATAAGAAAACATTACTTTATTTACCTATCAGTTGAATCCGATGAGAAAANTATATATATATATATATATATATATATATATATATTGTTGTTGTTTATGAAATCGCTACGTGAAAAGCGTTATTTGAAAATATTAAAAAAAAGAACTAAAATCGCTACACTAACAACGATTTAATATTTAAAAATAATAATAATTTAAATAAAATCAGTGCCACCATTTAATTAACTTTTTAAAAAAATAAAAAAAATAGGAAAACGCGGCTAGAGCAGCGATTTTATTAATTTTTTTTTAAAAAATTGGAAAATCGCTACATGTGCAGCGATTTTATTTTTTAAAATTAATTTTTTTGTTAAAAAAAAAATTAAAATCGCTGACTTGGAAGTGATTTTCTTAGAAAAGTTTTTTTTTCTTAAAAAATCGTTGCCTAGGCAGCAATTTTTATTTTTTTAATTTTTTTTAAAATTGCTGCCTAGGTAGCGATTTGAATTTTTTTTTAAAAAAAAATCACATTTTGCAAAATCGCTGCAGTAGCAGCGATTTTGCTTTCTTCGGTGGAGTAAATCGTTGTTGTTTCAGCAATTTTGCCGTTTTGATTAATATAAAATTTTATATACCGTTTTGAATTTTTTGTTAATAGTTTATACCCTTTAGGCTCCGGACTCTACATTTAGTAGCAGAAAAGGGTGATAAAATATATCATTTGAACAAAATATAATGTTATATAAAGGGTTGAAGGATGAAGAATTTACATAGATATTATTGGTTTACAATTTTGAATTCCAACCAAACCCATCTAGAGGAAAACAAACTACTATATTTATGTTATTGCTAGAGCTTATCTTATAATTTTCTGCAATATTGGTAACAATCTTCTCTCAAAAAAATAAATTTTATCATTCCCTGGACATATATAAATTTTAAGCTCGGATTCTAAAATTCTAGCTCTATTCCTTATAGTTTAAGCTACATAGTTAAAAGTATTATGTCATCTTATATCTATTTCAATGGCTTGAAGACTAACACATAAAACATATAAATATAGTATACTACTTTCTGTCAACAACATGATTTATCATAATTCGCAAATCAATTATTATTCTCACAATTCCCTTTATTGTTGTTTTCAAGATGATTAGTTAATAATCAAGATTAATTATTTTTATTCTTACGTATTTAATGTAAATTACATTGTTAGAATTCTTTCTTAACACATAATTGAACTCAAACATCCATAATAATATTTGAAAAGAAAAAGTGAAATACGAAGATAATAATAGTGGTATATACCTTGAAAGTTTGAAACTATGAAGTCTGAATTGTAGACTTAAAACTTCAAGTCTGATCCTGATGTTTGAGCTTTAGAATTCAAACTCTAGGCTTGTGTGGGATGAAGTGAAAGACCAGAAACCTTTCAATGTTACAACTTGTCGAACAACTCTGACTCACAAAACTCAGATTGTAAACAAGACTCTTGAATACAATCTTACAATATTTCCTCACAAATTGCAATACTCCCAACAAAATCTCAAAACTCTCTCAAACCTCTTAGTCGTGTTTTGATCTTCTCTCTAGGTAAGTGCACAATTTTTCTCAAGCGAAACTATCGCCCTATTTATAGATCACATCTCCTCAAAGTCTTGTAACTAGACTTGGTATGTCTTCAATTTCTTGTTTAACTCAATTTTGTCTTGCCGCTACACAAACCTTGTTGAACTCAACTTGAATTCTTCATCAGTGCCGCCTCAACTTATTTCCTTAACCAAGTAGGAAATAGTTTTCGCCGTAACTTCAACTCGAACTTGGAATCTCAAAGACGTGTTACTACATGCGACATGTTACTGCCTGTGTCTTTGAAAATAATCAGCTGGACAGCAACAAAAACTCCATTCCTTCTCCTACTTAGATTAGGCAGCAACACAAACTCAAACTGGACAACAACTTCCAGCAACTTGGCTTTGATTTTCTGCCGACTCAACCATTCTTCAACTTTAACTTTTCCGCATCAATACCTTGTTTAATAAGAAAACATAATAAATTTCTGCGTTGTTGAACTTGTACTAAGCCGACAATTCGAACGCGTTTGTAAACCAAACTCTACTTGACTTCTTCATTATACTAAGCCGACGATTCGAACGCGTTTGTAAACCAAACTCTACTTGACTTCTTCATTACTGCCGCCTCAATATTCAAAGTCCCTCACGTAGAACTCCTAGTTGCACTTGACTTGGATACATGTAAACATGTCCAGCAATTTTTTCAACATTCAAAGTCCAGCAATTTTTTCAACGAAATCTTTGTTTAACAAAGCCTTGTTAACATTGAAATCCTTGCTGCACTCAATTTGGATGCAAATATCCTTCCAGCAAATTTTCTTTTTAATTAAGAAAACACACTTTCCTTAATTAGAAAAGAAAATATTATTTTCCTTAAACAGATTTGTTCTTTGGCGTTGTGATTAATGAATCCCATTTAAACTCGTACTTGTTGAAATCATGTATTCATACTACGTAGATTTGAACGCATTTATTACAATTTCAAACACGAGTTAACACGTTTGTTACATGTACATTGTTACAACCTGTTCCTCGCTATTTTGTCATATTCTAAAACAACAAGAATTATAACAAGTTCAGTACTTATATGCATATAAAAAATTAGTAAGAAAAATCTTGTACCATGACATTGTTGGGAAAACGCGGACAAGCACAAAAGGATATACGGTAAAAGTAATGGAAATAAAATGGGAAAATAACGACACCAAGAATTTTACGTGGAAACCCTTCTGAGTAAGGGAAAAAACCACGGACTAAGAGGAGCAATTGATATTACTATAGTAAGGAATTTTACACTGTGTAGTCACGAATACAATACTCAAAGTGACTACTACACACTCAAAAGGAACAACACTCTTTTGGTTTCCGTCTTACTAAAATATCGCTCACACTCTATTTTTCTTCACAGACTATTTTCTTGTATAGTCTATGGAATACCTCACTTTGCTCTCAAAATGGTTTTTCTCTCTAACTTGGTGTATTCTACAAATGAGCAAGAATGCTCTATTTATAGAAGGATAAAACCATGCCTATGTCACTAATGACATATGTAAACATAGCAAAGTCAAAAATGGTTGCAAATCTTACCAATTTGCCAACTACCAAATCTTTTCTTTTCAACTCCAATTACTATTCCTTTTTAACAATTGCTTGTACCAATTGAATAGCTAAAGTTGACTAAAAAAATGGGATGGATTCAACAAATCTCCCCCTCCAGTCCCATTTACTGGAAGAAGGTATCTTCAACTTCTTTAGAGAGAGCTCATACCCACAAGTTCTTTGCATAACTCGAACTTGTCTTTCGGTATCATCTTGGTCAGCATATCTGCAGGATTTTCACTTGTGTGAATCTTTTTGACGTGAAATGATTCATTCTCCACTTTCTCACGAATCCAATGATATCTGACGTCAATGTGTTTTGTTCTTGCATGGTACATGGAGTTCTTGCTCAAGTCTATTGCACTCTGGCTGTCACAATAGACAATATACTCCATCTGATTCAAACCAAGCTCTTGAAGAAATCGCTTTAGCCATATCATCTCCTTGCCGGCTTCAGTAGCCGCAATATACTCAGCTTCAGTTGTAGATAGTGCAACACATTTCTGCAACTTTGACTGCCATGATATAGCTCCCCCTGAAAAAGTAAACAAATATCCAGTAGTGGATTTTCTGTTATCAAGGTCACCTGCCATATCAGAATCTGTATAGCCTTTCAAGATTGGATTTGATGCTCCAAAACACAAGCATTCATCTGAGCTTCCTCTAAGATACCTGAGTATCCATTTCACAGCTTCCCAATGCTCTTTTCCCGGATTTTCGAGAAATCTACTGACAACACCAACTGCGTGAGCAATATCAGGTCTAGTGCACACCATTGCATACATTAGACTTCCGACAACGGAGGAATATGGAACTTTGGCCATGTTCTCTTTTTCCTCCCTAGCTGTAGGACACATCTTCTTGCTCAACTTCATATGACCAGCAAGAGGTATACTCACAGGCTTCGCATTCTTCATATTGAAGCGCTCCAATACGCGTTCAATGTACTTCTTCTGGGACAAATAAATCTTCCTTTTATCTCTAAGACGAGTAATTCTCATGCCCAAAATTTGCTTGGCATGACCCAAGTCTTTCATAGAAAAAGACTTACACAACTCTTTCTTCAGCTCGTCAATCTTGGAAGTATTCTTGCCCACAATCAACATATCATCCACATACAACAAAAGGATGATAAAATCTTTGTCAGAAAATTTTTGTACAAATACGCAATGATCTGAAGAAGTCTTCTTATAGCCTTGCTCCCCCATAACAGATTCAAACTTTTTGTACCACTGTCTGGGAGCTTGTTTTAGGCCATAGAGACTCTTTTTAAGTTTGCATACAAAATTTTCTTTACCATCTACTTTGAAGCCCTCAGGTTGTTCCATATAAATCTCTTCTTCTAGGTCACCGTGAAGGAAAGCCGTCTTCACATCCATCTGCTCAATCTCTAAATTAAGACTAGCAGCCAAACCTAGAACTGTGCGAATCGAGGACATTTTCACAACAGGAGAAAATATTTCGTCAAAGTCAATACCTTTCCTTTGACCGAATCCCTTAACAACCAATCTAGCTTTGTACCTGGGCTTCAAGTTGTGTTCTTCAACTTTAACTTTGAACACCCACTTGTTCTTCAAAGCTCTCATGCCCTTGGGCAATTTTACCAACTCATAAGTGTGGTTCTCATGCAAAGACTTCATCTCGTCTTGCATGGCTTCAATCCATTGATTCTTGTGCTCATATTCCATGGCCTCCTCATAACATTCAGGTTCTCCCCCGTCAGTGAGTAACACATACTCATTGGGTGAATAACGGGAGGAAGGAAACCGCTGTCTTGTGGACCTCCGAAGCGGAATATTTGATTCGTCCACAACTTCATGAGCAACAGGATCATCAATAACAATATCATTGTTATTATCAACATCAACATGTTGATTCGATACATGATTCTGGGCGTCACCATGATTATCAAACCCAACAACATCATGCACACTTGTGTGAGGAACTTCATCATGATGAACTATACCATCAAAATTTGAAGATTCTACCTTCTCCGCTTTGTCAATATCTTCAATTGTTTGATTCTCCATGAAAATAATATCACGGCTTCTCACAAGTTTCTTTTCAATTGGATCATATAGCCTGTAACCAAATTCATCTAGGCCATATCCAATGAAGATGCATTGCCTTGTCTTGGCATCTAACTTTGACCTCTCATCTTTCGGCACATGTACAAAAGCTTTGCAACCAAATACTCTCAAATGGTCATAGGAAACATCCTTTCCATACCAAACACTATTTGGTACATCACTTTGCAAAGCAACAGCAGGAGATAGATTAATAACATGTGCAGCGGTCAATAAAGCCTCACCCCAAAATGAGTTTGGCAACTTTGCTTCAGAAAGCAAACATCTAACTCTTTCCATCAAGGTCCTGTTCATCCTCTCAGCCAAACCATTAAGCTGAGGAGTCTTGGGAGGAGTCTTCTGGTGTCTAATACCTTGATGCTTGCAGTATTCGTCAAATGGTCCACAATATTCACCACCATTATCAGTACGAATACATTTCACTTTCTTTCCAGTTTCTCTTTCAACTGAAGCCTGAAACTGCTTAAAGACACCTAACACTTGGTCTTTAGTCTTCAAGACATAGACCCAAAGTTTTCTCGAGCAATCATCAATGAAAGTGACAAAGTAAAGTGCACCACCCAATGTCTTTGTCTTCATTGGACCACATAAATCAGAGTGCACTAACTCAAGCAACTCTGTCTTTCTCGAAGGAGGGTAGGACTTAAAGGAAACTCTATTTTGTTTACCAGCCAAGCAATGCTCACATTTTTCTAATTTAGCACTTTGGAAATTTGACAATAATTTCTTCTTGGCTAGAACATTAAGTCCTTTCTCGCTAATGTGGCTAAGCCTCTTGTGCCATAATGTTGAAGAGCTATCGCTCTCAACCGCATTCACCATATCAACACAAGCAGAGGCCGTAGTCCAGTATAGACCACGACGTTTGTTACCACGAGCCACAACCAAGGAACCCTTAATGAGCTTCCATTTTCCATCACCGTTGGTACTAACATATCCTTCATCATCTAAAACACCAACAGAAATTAGGTGCAGACGAACATCAGGAGCATGTTTCACATTGTTCAAAACTAGTTTAGTTCCAACACTAGTTTCCAAACAAATTGTACCAATACCAACCACCCTAGAAACAGTCTCATTACCCATACTCAAGGTTCCAAAATCACCAGGAGTGTAGGAAGAGAAAAAATCCTTCCTTGATGTCACATGAGATGCGGCACCAGTGTCCACAACCCAGCTTGACTCATCACAAGCAATATTTATCATGTTTGCATCAAGAACGGTAACAAGATCTTCGGTGGTGACGGTGGCTAGGCAATTTTCATTGCCATCTTCTTTAGTTTCCTCTTTGTTTTTGTTCTCCCTCTTCAACTTCCTGCAGAACTTCTTTGTGTGCCCTTTCATGCCACAATGATAGCACTCAATATCCTTAAGTCTGCCTTTGGATTTGCTCCTATTTTGTTCTCTATGCTGAGAACCACGAGTTTTATTTCTCCCCCTGGGGCCAGTTATCAGGACATCCGACGAAGAGGAACCTTGAGTTTTTCTTCTCATCTCTTCGTTCAAGACACTACTCTTGGCGGAATCCATAGAGATCACACCATCCGGAGCAGAATTTGACAATGACGTTCTAAATGTTTCCCATGAATCTGGTAGGGAACCAAGTAGAAGCAAGCCTTGAATTTCTTCATCAAATTTGATGCCCATAGCAGATAATTGGTTCATTATCCCCTGAAAATTATTCAGATGGTCTGTCATCGGAGAACCATCATGATACTTCAAACTCAACATCTGCTTTATTAAGAACATTTTGTTGTTGCCAGTCTTTCGAGCATACAAACTTTCAAGATGCTCCCATAGGGTTCGAGCATGTGTTTCCCCAGAAATATGGTTCAACACATTATCGTCGACCCATTGCCTAATGAATCCACAGACCTGTCTATGCAACAGATTCCACTCTTCATCTGTTTTATTATCAGGCTTTACAGTGGTAAATACTGGTTTGTAAAAATTCTTAACATAAAGCAGATCTTCCATTTTTCCCTTCCAAATGGCATAATTAACACCATTCAAAGTAACCATTCTACTTGTGTTGGCTTCCATTGTTTTCCCCAAAAAATATTATTATCGCAAATCAAAGTAAATCTTTTCTGATGTGGAAGTTTAGACTGTGCTGCAACCACAGAGCATACTCAGATAAAACCTTGGCTCTGATATCAGTTTGTTGGGAAAACGCAGACAAGCACAAAAGAATATACGGTAAAAGTAATGGAAATAAAATGGGAAAATAACGACACCAAGAATTTTACGTGGAAACCCTTCTGAGTAAGGGAAAAAACCACGGACTAAGAGGAGCAATTGATATTACTATAGTAAGGAATTTTACACTGTGTTGTCACGAATACAATACTCAAAGTGACTACTACACACTCAAAAGGAACAACTCCGTCTTACTAAAATATCGCTCACACTCTATTTTTCTTCACAGACTATTTTCTTGTATAGTCTATGGAATACCTCACTTTGCTCTCAAAATGGTTTTTCTCTCTAACTTGGTGTATTCTACAAATGAGCAAGAATGCTCTATTTATAGAAGGATAAAACCATACCTATGTCACTAATGACATATGTAAACATAGCAAAGTCAAAAATGGTTGCAAATCTTACCAATTTGCCAACTACCAAATCTTTTCTTTTCAACTCCAATTACTATTCATTTTTAAGAATTGCTTGTATCAATTGAATAGCTAAAGTTGACTAAAACAATGGGATGGATTCAACAGACATGACATCATGACATTTTCTTTTGCATATGTTGGTCCTTATTTCGTCTTTCCTCAGGAATAAGCCATAATTACTGAAAGTAACTATGAACTTACTATACAAATCGAATAATTACAGTCTTCAGACTTCACCTCATCGAGTTCGTGTCCGCTTGTTGAAAACGTGAATTTCTTTGTCTATATTGGGATTTGGGACTATTTGTTTCTCTCTTTACCTTGAAATAAACCGGAAGGATAAATACAACATACTAATTTGAAATAAAAAATAGAGAAATTTCTACTATTATAGAAATGTGAGTTAACATATTTATATCTACGTGTTAGTTTAATGGTATAAAATTTAGTGTTTTCATATCCGATGAAACGTGTCAAATCCTAAAATCTCAACAGCCACTGCAGCACTGCAACTCTCTCCCTTATCAGAAGCTTCAAGCGACGGAAGCTGCTTCACCTCATTCTCTGTACTGTTTATTTTCGCTCTTATGATTATATTATTGTCTCATTTGAGGAAATTTTGTCATTATTAACTTATAAGCGACAAATAATAATTTTACCTTAAAAGTATGTAATTTTTATCTTTTGAAAAAAAAATAGGATTATGCAAATGTTTTGGATATAATTATCTGTCAATTAAGTATATTTTTGTGAGAAAAAAAAACATGTTGTTATGTTTCGGAGGGAAGTATTTAAAAACGATTTTAATTTTGGTGTGAATTATTAGAGTTTCATTCCTGAACGGTTTATCGCCTTTAAAAATACTTTTTTATTTAATTGATTGTATTTAAATAAACCTTTGATTTTATAATGTGAGCGAAATAAATACTGAATTTCTAGCAAAGTTTAGTAAATAGTTTTTTTTAAGTTTTTTTTATTTAGAGCAAAATGCTCTTACAAGAGTTTGAATATGTGAATCAAGAGAATATTTAAGTTTATTTATTTAATATAATAAATATTTTTAAGACTGTTAATAATTTAGAGATGAAATTCATTATTTGTCACAGGATTATTTTTTATTTAAAAACAAATATGGTAATTTTAACAACCGCTCACGAAGTTGTCACTATTTCGACCCTCCTTTTACATGAGTTAATATATTTTGTGATCTTTCACGTAAATAGCAGGACAAATTTGTTGTTTAGTTTTCTAGTTGACGTATGTAAACTATATATGTATTGAGTATTTGTTGAATTATTTTTAATTTAATTAATTATTTGAATGACCATTTTGATTAATTTTTTAATATCTTGATTTCCTTAGGAGCTTAATTAGACTCATTAATTAGATTTGGTTTCGATTTGATATCCATATATGAATCTAGCCATTGATTTAAGTCATTTATTTGAATTGTTTTCATTTAATTGAAAAGTGATTAATTTACATTAAACATTAATTAATTTACTTTTTAAGGATTAAAACAGAATGTGACAATCAGGAAAACCATTAGGAAATTATTTTTCTTACTAATTAGGAGTAGTATTTTTAACAAACATGAAGATATGCATCTTAATTACTTCTATATGTAGCTATAAAATTTGGTGGAACTGCCATAATTGGACCCTACAACGGATTTGGTCTTCGAAAGCATTTTGTCATACAAATTGACTTTATATTATTTTGGTACTCCTAAGTTTGTTCGATACTTTTATTTTATCGTTTAAATTAAAGTTTTTATATTAGTTATTTCAACATGCTTAAATTGTGTCTATTAAGAATATTTTGCTGACATATCAAAAGACGTGTTTTTAACCTTTTACCAACGTGGAAATAGCCTAAATTATATATTTTGCTGACTGAAAATATTCTTGTAAGAAAAATAATGTTATATATTTTGTTGGACGTATCATGATTCACGTCCTTAATGAATTAATAGATGCCTTGTTTAGATGGAAAAAAATATATCTAAACACACTGTTGATTAATACTACTAGGGAGAGATAGCCCGTGCAAGCACGGGCCCAACAATAATATTCATTTGTGTATGTATTGTCATGATAGTAGAATGTTTGAGCTAACAATTTGTAATTTGTGGATTCCTATTTGTTAGGTAAATTTTAAATGGCGACTATAGCAAGTTTTTGAAAGTCCTTATAATGCACACATCGTTCGTAATTGAATATTTTCCTTGTAATATTTTCCTTGTGAAATTGAAATTTATTGCATTCTAACGCTATACCAAGAGGTTTCTTTACCGTTAAAGAGAATGAAATCAATGGTCATTATACACCATCAGTGGTGCCATCAGGACTCTTAGTAAGCAATTCTATTTTTCTTTTTCTCCTCATACTTTTCTACTGGAGAATCAAACAAAATTTCAGCACCTACAACACCAGCCAAATCAATAGAATGGTGATCCTTCATACTCATTACTCGACAATCTCATCATTTGCATTACGGTCAATGTGTCAAATAAATAAAGACAATTTTCATCTCTACAACGACAGAAGCTGCAACATCCCTCGAATAGAACAAGAAACACGACATATTTCCAACGAAATCCTACATCCCAAAATTCAGAAAACAATCAGTGCGTTGGGCAACTAATGTTTGTTGTGCAAGTTTTCTACTTTGAGCAATGCATCGTGTAGCCATTGTTCAATTAAGAAAGCTCATAGTATATACACTATTTGCATCCCCACAAATCTCTGTGTGCAAAGCAATATTTTCATAGTAATAAGAAAAATCTCCACCAGTCTAAATCATGCAGAAGGATGAATGGATTGGCAAATTGTAACAAAGAGAGGGAAAACATAAAAATGTAGATTTAATATTTGATTCAGTACGTATTGTGTAACCATTTTATTTAAAATGCATACTGCGTTAAGGATAACAAGAAGTAGTCTTTCGTATTTGTTCAATATAAGCACTTGCTTAGGTAATAGGTAGTTCCTTCAAGGAATGTATTAGGAACCATATAATCATCGCAAATATAACAAATCTAATGATTTAGGTTCAAGACATTGCAAAAGATAATCAATCTCACACTACTGGAAATAAGTCAATCGATCCACGAAAAAAATATATATAGAGATTGCATTTATAGAGAGAGATATGAGGACGAACAAGATGGATAGGTGCTTGAGCGACCACTCAAGAAATGCAAAGATGAGGGATATGGTTAGTGATGACGATATAGCACACATAAAGTTTCTTCTCACTTTTGAATCTCAGGATTGCCACACGAAAGAGGCTGGCCCCTTCAGAAGGTGACATAATTGTACTGCCAGCTCGACAAAGCCTTTTTGGTTCATCTTCGTTTCCTAGTTGCCGAACTAAGGAGGCCTTCCTTTTCGAGTGTCATCAACTTAGATAAATCCGGCCACCTAGTAGTTTAAGAAGAAAAATATAAAAGGTAGTTGGCAAAAGCTACTTTTNCTAGTAGTTTTAGAAGAAAAATATAAAAGGTAGCTGGCAAAAGATACTTTTTGTATTGAAAATCATCACATTCAGTATTAGGTTCGAATGATCAAATGAATTTGAATCATTAAAACTGTGACAACTATATATATATATATATAATGTGGTTATTCTTTTAAATACAAAAACATTTCAACACACCGATAAGACATAAACAAATTACTCCAGCGCAAAGATGTTCTCAAAACCCATAGAAAAGTAGATACCAACCATGCACGCACACAAGGACACGGAGAGAAACAGATTGCATACCTTCATGTAATTACGCACGTGACTCAAGCTTTCAGTCACACTCCACTTCTTGAAGTGTCCAAGAGCCACCTCGAGATGGTACAGTTTTGGAGCCAAGCTCATATCAACTGAACAAACATTCTGCCCAAATCCCAATCTGTTTGACCATGTGAGGACCTTTCTTGGAGTAGTTCCGCAAGTAAATATGATATTTTTCCAAGCTCGGCATGTATTCCCTATAGTTCATTGGTCGTATTGAAATAAATAAAATGAACAACTCAAAAGGAGTTGGTCTAAACATTTTGTTGTGCAAATGTCAGCCAACAAACCAAGCAATAAACATACAATCTATATCTCGACAAATCAATGAAATTCTAACATAGATTGCTTCATCAAACCATAGCTATTGCATTTCACTTTGTTATAAATTTCAGAACGGAAGCTTGGATAAATAGATAGAAAGAAACTACCTAGAAGATTACAATACTCTATATTTGTACTGACTAGCTAATAAGCAGTGTAATACACGAAAAAATTATTGTGTTTCTTCTCCTTTAATTCCCTTTCCGCGCACAATATTTTAAAATAAAAAGCGTAAAAAGACGTATTCATCAACAATGATACACTAATCACTAATCAGTCATCTGAAAATTTCGCAATCAGCAGAACTGAAGATAAATCTTGATTACTCTTTATTAGGGAGCTTGTAAATATATAGTAGATTTTCAAATTGTAGTCTTTTCTCTGATATTTGATCTCGACGATGTGGACTAAGAATGATTATTTAACAACTAGCTCGTTTAGAGAATTGTGTATGTAGTGATAATACAGGGTAAATTTCCAAAGGATTAAGACGAGGTGGAATCAAACAGGCTCAACCGGAAAAGAGCATTCACATTGTATTGGCAAAAGATCTGTTCATCTTAGAATCATAAGCACACAAAGCCATCAGTTTTGGGGAGAAACTTAAGAAGAAAGGTTGAAAACTTAAAAATTTGAGTTGTAGGGTGATCTGATTCTTTTTTCCTTCATTTAAAATATGAAAAACCAATTTTCATGGAAGAAAGCAATATATACTCTTTATAATATCCAGTGGGAAGTGCTGTAGTGTGTTTCTTTTAATAATACTAGGATGAAGCTTTTACTTTTTTTTTATTCTTTTGATTTTTTGTTTTGTGTTCTATAATCTAAGTTCCCATTGCATGAGACTCATTTGAGGAAAGTATTTACAGGTAAGAGCTTTTTCTACTACTTTTTTAGTGTTACTTTTATTGTCATTGTCACTGCCACTGCTACATGGGATTACAATTATCACTTGTTCTCTTTCTTTTTCTCCATGTCCAAGTTCAATTTATAAAGTTTAGCACCATCTAAAAGGAGAAAAAAAAAAGAGATAACAAGAAAATAACTTTAAGTTGATATGCGAATTATTTTTTGATACTTAGTAAATTGTTGAATTTGAGGGATGCTACAAAACAGAAGTTGAAATAACATTACCAAGGACAACGTATACTTGAGGTTTATATTCTAATGTAACCAATGTGATGTTGACCTCTTCAAGTTATAATCGACAAAACTTGCTTAGAGCTTGTTTAATATTATTGCTTGTTCTTTAGATATTATTAATACATAACGGTGGTAATGTCTTATTTTAGTACCTAAACTCTTATATATAAGACATCTTCATTTATTTACTTAAGTGTTGATCCAAATTATTTTTCTTAAGAAGATTTTGTGAGGAATGAATTATTAGACTGTACTAATTATTGAAAAGACGGGTACATCATTGCAAACTTGTAGTTGTCGTGGTATTAGCTTCATTAGTTCTTCTATTTATTAGTTTTTCGATAAGAACTATATGTTGAACTCATTTACTTTTGAACACTTACGGTGTCACCTGCTAAGCTGAACACATTTTTCTTCGCTTTTTCCCTCCCTCAAACTTGACTTCATTTCTCTTATTTTCATCTTTATTTATATGTTGAATGTATTCTTTAGTTTTAACTTGCCCCTTTTATCTTTCGATCAACTTGCTTGTTCTTTTACATATGCTTTCCTCTATATACTAGAATTTCTTTGTATCTTATATTTTTATAAATACCAACTTCCTACCTTGTTTATATAACAGGGCAAGTTGGAGATCACAATTAAGACTGCATCCTGGCTGACCTTCAATTTAATTTATTGCATTGTGTTAATATGTAATATGACATTTATAGAAATCTTTAAATCTGTGGATCTAACTTTAAATACATTGTTCACTTTTCAATTAATATATGTTTTTCAGGACAAAATGTTTGAATTATTTTATTTTATGTTTAGTTGGGGATATTAGGTAGTCGCTGACTTATTTATCGCAGATTTTTTTTTTGTCATAGTGATGAAATATATAATAATTTATTTTAGGATAATTTATTTCGAAATTTAATTATTTTAGATAACTTATTCTCAACAAAACAATTCTAACTAAATCTCCATTATGTTGGGCTCATGTTGGGCCCGTGCTTGCATGGGCTAATCTCTACCTAGTGTGTGTGTATATATATATATATATATATACACACACACACACTCACACACGTCAGGTATGTACAAACTCTTCTATTTCTTATTTTCTAAAACTTCAAAAACTCAGATACAACATTTTTCTTACGTAGTGAAAATGCTTTACCATTTGAAGTATTACACTTAAAAGGGCAAAAATGTTCTTTAAATACTGTTTTATTTAAAAAGAGAAAATGACAGGTGTTTAGAGTCGCCGCTTAATTTTTAAAGTGAAATTCAAAAAATTATTTTTTTTCAAAAGATTAAAACAGTAAATCTAATGAAAATATCAAGATTCATATTAACATTTCGGGAAAGGTTTAAAAGCACCCAAAATATCTACTAACACGCTATTTCCTATAATTAACATATTTGGCTAATTAGTTTAAGAAAAATATGCATACTTAAATAAATAGAGATGGTCAAAATATTTAATTAATCCTGAAATGGTTATTTTCTGGGAATCAAATTGTTGAAACCTGTAGATTAGTTTTAACAAATAAACATAAAATGACAATGGAAAAATCATCACATATAAATACTTAAGAGACAATATTATGGGTTTAAATCTAATTTTAAAAAATTCTTACTTATAACAGTTTAATCATTATTTATTTATGAATAAATTAAATTATACTTTATTAAATAATTAGTCTTTTTATAATTTTATATTATTATATAATTATTTAAATAAAGAATACACCATAATTATCTCATACACAATTATAGGAATTACTCCATTGAAATCGTTTTCAGCATCTAAATAATGATTAGGAGAAATTTTCATCATACAATAAAAAAAAGAAGAAGGATGGATTCACAATTCTAAGAATGAAGATTTTAATATTTTCGACCAAACATATCAAAAAATCTTAGCATACTCCTCGAAAGATCCCTCGATTAGTAGAAGCGATTTCTACTATTGAATTACATGCTCCAATTTAAGTCAAGCATATGAATATGCCTCAAACAAGAGTCATGTTTTTTTAATCTTTTAGTGATTTCATTAGAAAAATTTACTCATTTTATTTTTTAAAATTATTTTTCTTTCAATTTTATTTTAATGATTGTGGTATGTACACATGTTTATTTATTGAATACATCAATAATGAAGTTTTTAATATGAGTTACATTGTTAACAAATTAGTATTTTTATTGTTAACAATATTATATCATGCATATTGTTGGTATGAAACTTGTAAGAAATATGAATAATATCGACATGGAATTGACTTAGATTTTGTAAGCAAGAAAGGAAATAAAAAAAATCAACAAATGTGGGTGTGGGTCAGTCATCAAAATTCTCCAAAAAAGAGCAACAATGGACAAAAATTTGAAAATTCCAAAGTAAAAAATGGGCAAGAAGATTGTGTGGGTAAAAATTTTATTTAAATTATTTTCTCAATTGTTCTATTTTGTTGTTATATTTTATTATTTTTCGAACGAAGTGCAATAATTTGAATAAAATTTATATGAAAATTGTATTATATATTTCATCATATATTTTAAATTGATATCCAATTATCTGAATGAGTATATGTTGGCATGATATTTATATGTTTTCTTGTATCAATATCTATATGTATTGGAATAAAGTTGATATAAATTTGGTGTGATTTTTCTAACATTTGTATAAATTTTGAAATTTTAATGAAGTTGATGAAATGGTACACTGGTTAGTAGGACTTATTTTTTTTCAAATTATTTCTTTATGCATATTATTTTGGCATAAAGTTTATATAATGTTGACATGAAACTGCTATAATTTATGCATCTATATGTATATGTCTTGTCATGAAATTGTTGTAGTAAAATGAAGAAGCAAGAACGATGATGACACAATTAGTGAGAGCGAAGTAATTAGAATTGTTGCTAGCAAATTTGGTGGACCTCGTATAGCAAAAGAACATACTCCGGATACCAGCAATTATCCAACACCATGGGCAGTGGCAGATTGCTAGCAATATCTTTCTCGGTGATTGACATGATAAACAGTTTTGCTGAAGATGCATCCTTGTTTTTGGCAAACAACTTCTTTATTTGGACGGTGAATGTCTTACCTAGCAGTTTGTGTTGCACGGATACGAGTGACAACAGTTGTTCTGAAAGATGGAAGAAACTCACTCATAAACTAAAATATAGTCTTTAACCTTCTAAGAAATCTAAAAGGGAAAACTTTATCTCAGAAAACGAACAAGTAAAGCTAATTAATTGAATTGGATTAAACTATTATATATACTTGAATGTCCTTGCGATAAGTGAATGAGAAAATAGGCAACGGAATGTAGAAGAAACCTTCAATAACAAGCATATAGTCTTTCATTAGATTTTGTCCACTCACATGGATGAAAACTCATCAACTTCTTCACTGTTAGATTAAACATTATCTGCACACTCACCAAGGAGCAAGGAATGAGAGGTTGTAGAGTGTTTTACCTTGATGCAACGTATGTCATGAATTTCTGCTACAGTTAGAGACAATAGTTCTTCTCCAATTTTATCTGAAATCATGGCTGTTGTTGAACCAGTATCATCCTTGATGGTTACTTCAAACTGGCATCTGGGCAAAAGTCAATATGTTTATGTTCAATAATAATTTTTTAAATTGAAAATTGTTATTTAGTTAATCATCTTTTTATAACCTAAAATATATTTGTTGCATACACTTTTACTAATCGTTCATATGCTCATATGTTATGCAATCAAATAATTCTACCAAAACAAAGGTGGTATTTATATAACTTTACAAGAAAGCAAGGACGTTAGCCAGCTAGGAGATGTACGGGTAATATCTGTTTATAGAAAGTGATTTTATACGTCTCAGAGTCTTCTTCTTCTTCAATTATATTTCCTGCTCCCTATAACCCAATTTACTTGTCCATTTTTTCTTCTTATGGTTATCCCTAATTCTTATCCATTTTGACAATCAAGAAATGACAAAAAGAAAATTCAATTATTACTCTCAGTTAATTACTTTGAAAAAGGAAAAACTTCTTGAAAATATTAAATTTTTAATTCATCCATTTCATAATTAATATGGGTAAATAATAAACTCACTATGCCAATAATTATTTTCTTAATATGTGTGTCAATTCAAAAGTAAACAAGTAATTAGAAATAGAAAAAATATCATTTTTCTAACACATTCAACCCTAAAAGAGAATGTGATGCTATTTATAGCACCGATCTACAAAATATCTTCTAACTGAATTCTAACAAACTATATCAGCTCATCACAAAAGTAATTAACTAATGATATGAATCATAAACAACTAAAGAACCAGGTTCATTCTGTATCATAAACTGGATTTGTCAAGTAAAATAATTTCTGCATTAGTAAATTGATCTCCCACTGTTTTGTTTAAAATATTTCTGTTTTGCCACCTTTTGATAATCAATCAAATAAAACATCTTCCTGCATGCTATGATATTTTCTGTTATCTATTCTTAAAAATTTGATCAGTTGTTTTCAGCATGTATAATTTTTTTTTTTTTGCATTGAACAATAAGCTACCTTGCCACTCAAAACAATTAATGTCTTAACATATAACACTAAGGGTCGTTTGATTGACGGATAAGTTATCTTGATATATCTATGATTTTACCTGCTTTAGTAGCTTTCTTCATTTCTCCCGAAATTTAATTTTAAATATTATTGGCTTACTCTTCTCTGGATATTGTATTATAATCTTTGATTATAACGTACAGATATAGTATATGATTTCCCTTTCAAGGGTATGTACCTACACAACAATCTATATGTTGCACCTCCTTAATATGCATATATATAATGTGGTAAAATTATACTCTAACTTGTCAATTCGTCTAAGTGATACCCGGTGGAATAGTCTAGGTTCACGCATACTGAGCTAGACACCAAGGTTGCATAACTCAATTACATTACCACCCTAGTCATCATTACACAGCCATCATAGAAAAGAGAATTAAAAAATTGTCAGGCACCTCTCTCCCAAATATCTCGCTCGCCACTCTCCTCCAATCTCTCGCTCGCTTCCTCACTTTTTTTACAAATACAAGTTTATAAAAATTGTTTCTAATTGTACAAAGCAGAGAAAATTATATAAATACATATATTTTGTTCCCCCTCTCTCCCCTCTTTCAGATCTCGCTCGCCACTCTCCCAGATCTCACTCACCACCCTCGCCTTTCTCACTTATACAAACAGAAGCGAAATATATAAATTGCGTTTCTGTTTGTATAAAGCGTGAGAAAATTGTATATACACGTGCAAGTACATATATTTTCGTCCTATACACTTATAATTATACAATTAAAATACTCTCCTGCCCAGTTTCTTTTGTCTTTCTCTCTTTCTCGTTTTATACAATTTTCAAATTGTATCTAATTTCTCTCTTTCTCGTTTTATACAATTCGATTCAATTGTATATTCATTGTCAAGTCTCTTTTGTATTTCTCTCTTTCTCATTTTATACAAATTCAAATTGTATATTATCGTTCTATACACTTATAATAATACAATTCGTTTTATACACTTCATTTTTATACAGTTTTCTGTCCAAGTGTCTTTCTCTTTCTTGTTTTATACACTTCATTTTATACAATTTGCTTCAACTGTATATGTATAGCGAATTATACAGTTTCAATGTTTGCTATGGAGCGCAATTATGCAAACTTTGCTATAACATACGAATATGAATTTTTTATTTTCTATATATGAAAGTTGCCCTAAATAAAAACAAAAGGATTGTAAAATGTGTCAAGTTTATTAACTTTTCTCTCTGTGCTAATTTAATGAAAATCAAACAATTTAAATTTCACTAATTTCTATATGAAATTTTCAAATTTTTTAATATAAAATTTATATATCTCTAGTTTGACTCATATTTATTGGACAACTAAATGTCATCTTCATTTCATTGAATTTTTCAACCATTTGAAAAATTACTTACCTGTATGCAATTTTAGTAACATTTTGATCCTTATGTCACGGACTTAGAGTATTTACTAAAACTCTGTGCGGCACTTGACAACTTACTCACGAATCTTTACAATCTTGTAAGCTCAAGTAATCCCTTTATGCTAAGATCGCTAAGAGAATGCAAAGAAAGACTTAGAGAATTTTGGAAGAAGGCTTGTATATTACTTGAAAGATTGCTTACAACTTGTTGGATAATTTACAAATGAGACCCCTCCTATTTATACTTCTTCCTAAGGGCTAAAGTGTAACTTATAATTACTTACAAGTCCCTAAGTTATTTACACTTTGGTCCCCTTTCTAGAGAAGTTTACACTTTCTAGGATTTCCAAAGTTTTCCTAGAAAATGTCTAATCTTCCTTCTAGAACTCTGCAAAGCCTTCTAGAAAGATCTGGCGTCTTCTAGAGTTTTTCTATAAACCTCTGCAAAACTCTAGACTTTTCTGCCCCTATACGGATATAAAATCTTACTGAGAATCGGCGGAATGTGACATTCAACCCCACCTATTGATGTGACGATCACGTTGAATCATCGCTGCATTGGCAATTGAGTCTTGTCTTCTCGTATGCGGGACTAACAGTCCATTGACTCAATCAATGCGCTCGCGCAACTCCTTCAATTGCTTCTTTATCCCTTCTAACTCGGCCACAGATCTACCTCCTTCCTAGGAGGCAAGTGCTTCGGCGGATTCTTTGACATCACATTGTCCCCTCTTGGAACCTTCTTCCTGCACGTGGCAAACACTTCTTAGCACCATTGTCTTCTTTCGAACTTGTAATGGTGGCTATAAATGTCGACTTCTCCTTCTTAGGATTTTTCTTGAGTCGCATGGTCGTTAGTTGGGCCTGCCCTTCTATCTTCGGTGCCTTAACCATGGGAACTATGCATGTTCCTCCTTGCTCCATGACCAGAAGTCGTTGGAGGTAAGGATCGATCACTATGTGACACTATTGGAAGAACTCTTGCCCAAGAATAATGTCAAAGAGATCTAAAGGAGCAACAATGAAGTTGGTCTTACCTTGCCACTTGCCTAGAGTGATGCTTACTCCATGTGCGACTCCACTCATGGGAGTCGGTGGTGCATTGACCGTCCTGAGTTGGGCGTTACTTGGACTATAATGCATCCCCAACCTTATCGTTGTCGTCTTGGAAATGATATTGATCTTGCACTTGTGTCTACCATAACACGAGCGGGTCTTCCATTGATCGTGATGTCAACATACTGCGCGCCACATATTATCGGTTTCTCTGTTTCTTGGTGATAGATCCGCATAGTCCTAATAAGCCCAATTGCATCGTTTTCGCGACTTGTTCTTGATCATGTGCTTCCTTCTCTTCCGCTCTCGCAGGATAGCACCAAGACTCTTTAGTTCAGGGCACCTCACATAACCATACGACCCACCGCATATGTAGCAACCACCTCTTTTGGCAACCTCTATCGTTCTCTCCATGTCTCCATGACGTCCAGACTTCTTGTCATTAGACTTGTTGGTATCATGCTTCTTAGGATGTGGCCGCTGCTCCTCGCCTTTGCCACCATCTCCCCCATCATGGTCATGACTACCTCTCATATCCTCTCGTCTAGTTTTGTCGGGCTTCTCGTACCTGAAGTCTTTCAAAGCTTCGGCCTGCGTGATGACTTCATAAATAGTCCTGAACTGTCGGCGTTTCAACTTCGTCCTGGCCCAATTTTGCAGCCTATCCATGTAGTGGAACAACATATCTTCATCAGTGATGTTTGGAATTTAAAGCGCGAGGGTGGTGAGCTCCTGCACATACGCACGTATACTGCAAGTTTGCTTCAGTTCTCTAAACTTGCGCTTCGCCTCAAAGATGACGTAGTTAGGGAAGAAGACTTTCTTAACTCCTTGCAGAATCGCTCCTAAGTGTTGATGGTTCACGTCCCCTTCTCTATTTCAAACTATTTACGCCTTCACCACAACATGTCCATCTCTAAAAGATACAACACGACGGTGTTGATCTTACTCTAGTCACTCTTCAGGCTGTTGCACTTCATTCTCAAAATTCCACAGAAAATTCTCCACCTCTTTGGCGTCACGGACTCCTTTGAACATAGGTTGCTTTGGAGCCTCGACCTTGGCCTCCCTATCTTGGTCAAGCGACGATGATGCTCTTACTTCCACACCATCCTTGAGTGCTTTTATCTCGGCTCATGCTCTCAATTGTGCTCAATGCCTCCATGAGCCGACACTCCATGGAAGTGAGAACCTCCTTCATCTCAAACTCAACCTACTGGCATTCCTCCAACTCTTTATGGATAGATTCAGTCTCTTCGAGCGTGAAGTCTTCAAGGGTTTTAAACTTGCCATCAGCCACATTCATGCGCCGACCTAAAGTCTCCACAGCCTGCCGCGCCACTTCAACCCTTGCGACCCATTCTTCTCTTGGGTGACGTTAATGGCCTCCTAGCCATGTTCATAGTCACTTGCCTTGGTGGTTGAGGATGGATGAGATGTTAGAGCCTGGCATGGTGTAGGATCGGGCAACATTTCTTCATGGCCATTTCTGGGCTTCTTTCCTTATCGATGCTTCTTTCCTCCATCCAAACGGACGTTGGTGGTGCTAGCAGCATTTACGTCTCCTTTGGTAGCCATTCTCTTAGTTCAAATTTTTGCTCTGATACAACATTTTCATGGACTTAGAGTATTTATTAAAACTCCGTGCGGCACTTGAAAACTTACTCACGAATCTTTAACGATCTTATAAGCTCAAGTAAGACCTTTATGCTAAAATCGCTAAGAGAATGCTAAGAAAGACTTAGAAAATTTTGGAAGAAGGTTTTTTATTACTTGGAAGATTGCTTACAACTTGTTGGATAATTTACAAACGAGAGCCCTCCTATTTATACTACTTCTTAGGGGCTAAAGTGTAATTTATAATTACTTACAAGTTCCTAAGTTATTTACACTTTGGTCCTCTTTCTAGAGAATTCTACACTAGGATTTTCCAAAGTTTTCCTAGAAAATATCTAGTCTTCCTTCTAGAACTCTCCAAAACCTTCTAGAAAGATCTAAGGCTTCTAGAGTTTTTTATAAACCTCTCCATAACTCTAGACTTTTCTGCCCCTATCCGGATGCAAAATCTTACTGAGAATTGGCGGGACGTGACACTTAGCTTAGTTATGGTATTGCTTGCTTCTTATTATCTTTTCTTATTTGGAGGGAATCAACTTATGACTTTTATGAAAATTTTATTTTGTGAAGATACAATATTGTACTTTCTTTATTTATGTGACCTTTCTTAAGATATCAACAAAATATCTAGCGTGCACGTACTGTTGTCGCACACGATTGAGGAAGACGACACAACATATTCAAGCACGCGTCTGGGCCATTTTTTTGTCTACTGTCGTGTTCACGCCATTTGAAATTACGAACGTCAGAGAATTTGTCATTTTTGGCATTGTTGATGCCGTTTGAAATCGTCGTTGCTTCTATTGCTTTTGAGCTGCTATTGACGTGAAAGAGGAGAAAAGAACATTGTTGGGTTTCTTTTGAAAATAGAGAAGTGCGTTGGGTCAAGGAAATGGGCCGAAGTATTGAAGTGGGTTGCAGGAAATTGGCAAATAAATGACCCCACTTCTTGGTCTTAAAATTTATTGGAGAAGAAGATTAGATTTGGCTACAATTGCAATAGAAATTAATTAACAATTTAGCCAAACGAATTAAAGAGACAACGGAGAAAAATTAAGTTTTAGAGGATTCGGCTAAAATTCAAATAGAACGAATTAATATAATTAATTTATGAGCTTTTTAATCTTATCGAGTTGAAATAATTAATGTAAGTAGAAACTGATAACTCAAAAATATAAGTATGATTTAAACTAAACTAATTTAATAAAATACTTACTAAAATTAAAATCTTTTTAAGATAATTTTTGAATATTTATAAAATAAACTATTTATATAAAAACATATCTAGCATTAAAAATTATAAAAAGTGTCCAAAATTACTTCAATTATTTGAAAAATATTTTGAGCTTTATAAAAACAAATTATTTCAAATCGTTTGGAATTTAAAAAGTTTGGTGATTAATCTGTATTGCGGAGGTCAAAAATTGGGTGTCAACAACGTAAAGAAGGAGTTGAATGCATTAAAAAGAGTCATTTTTTATGAAAGATGCCACAAAACTACTGTAGTTATTACATATTTGATCTTCTTTCTTTGTTAATAAGATTCAACATTTGATATATACATAAGATAAAAATTTTACCCTAATGTAATTTTTTTTATTCTCTTTCTGAATTTCCACCCATAAAACAAGGCATAAAAACAGGATACATGACTTTCATGTTGATTTATCACCTACAACCTCAAAAGACTGGTAAACAACAGAATCACATCCTTCCTTTGCCTCAATGTATGGGACGGATGGATCTCTATAAATAGGTGAATCATCTTCCCCATGAACACTGATTTCCTGATTGTTGTATTCAAACTTGACAACTTGATGTAGAGTTGATGGGACGGCTCGAGCCATGTGGATCCATGGCCTCCTAGTAGAAAATTATAAGATGTTTCCATATCCATTACTTGGAACACAATCATAAAGACTACTGGCCCAATTGTCATGTTTAACTTGATTTCACCAATGGTATCCCTCCTTGAGCCGTCATAAGCTCGCATAAATATATTACTGGGGCGAATTCTGTCACTGTTAACTTTCAAGCTTTGCAGCGTTGAAAGAGGACATATGTCTACCCCTGACCCTCCATCTATCATGACCCTCATTACATAGTAACCTTCACATGTCACTGTGAGATGCAAAGCTTTGTTGTGTTCAGCTCCCTTCTTGGGAAACTCATCATTAGTGAAAGTGATGGCGTTTGACTCGAAGACGCGCTTGGTCATATTCTCCAACTGATTTACTGTGGTCTCTTTTGGCACATGTGCTTCATTCAAAACCTTATTCAACACAAAATGATGTTCTTCTGAGTACAAAAGTAGAGACACAGTAAAATCTGTACAGGCGTCTTCTTCAATTATTCCACGACAGAGTAATCTAGAACGTTATGCTTTTTTAGAAATTCTATATTTTCTTCTTCAGTAACTGCTTTCTTTAGTGGTACTTGGATATTTTCAGTCATCTTTCCTTTTCTTAATTCTTCTGGAGAATAACATCTTCCAGAGCGTGTCAAACCCCCCGCTTCATCAACTTCTTCGACAATCTCCTTTCCATAAACTACTGCGGTTTTGTTATAGTTCCAAGGGACAGCCTTTGAATCAATTACTGGAAGATGTTGAACGGGCTTAACAAAAATAGGCTCTTTCAACTTGGTCAAGCCACTTTGGTCAGGTTGTGTTAATGAAAAGCCTTTTGATACTTATAACTTTGGCATAGCTGCTCGAACTTCAATCCCCTTTGGAACCCCCGGGACGCACAAGACTTTGGTGTCAAGATTGACACCTTCCACACTCAGAGATGCAACTGGTTCTAAACTCTTCATTGACTTGTCTTTTTCTCCGATCTTCCTAAACAACTTTCCCATTTTGCTGAGGAGTTTGTACTTTTGGTCATCACAAACCATACCCACTAAGTTGTTTTCAGCTGGAAGTGGGTTATAGTTCACATTTGGAGTGTTTTGATCATCTGTCACAACAACAACTCCATGCTCGATCAGCTTCTCTATTGCTCCCTTCAAGGTCCAACAATTATCAGTGTTGTTTCCTGGGACTCCTGAATGGTATTCACATCTTTCATTGGCTTGGAAACTTGGAGCATTTGGATTCAGACGATATGGTGGGATACACTCAATCGCTCCTATCTTTCTTAACTTTTGAAACAAGCTGGAGTACGACTCTCCTAATGGAGTGAATTTCTTTCTCTGTGCTTGATCTTGAGCATAATTCTGCATAAGAGGAGAGTTGTAAGAGACCTGATACGGTGGCCGTTGTGGGCGAAAGTTTCCTTGAGATGGGGCCCGAAAATGTGGGCGCTTGGGAGGATGCACATATGACTGAGCATTTAAGACCGTGTATGGAGATGGAGATACTGGATATTGAGGGGCATAAGGGTAGTAATGCTGAGGATAGCTAAGTTGTCTCTGAACTGATGTGTAAGGGCAATTAGACTTTCTCTGAGCTCCCCTTGACCCTGATGCCAGTGAAATAACTTCCTCTTTCCTTTTACGATTTCCAAAACTTGTTGAACCACCTTGAATGGCCTGTGTGGTAGCTTTGATTGCTGTCTGGCTCACGATCCTTCCTGTTTTGAGACCACTTTCGACCATTTCCCCATTTTGATTGTTGTGTGAAACGGTCTTCCCATTGCGGCTGTGAGGTGGTGGAAGTAGTCAGGATCTTGAGCCTCTATGAAGATATCAACCAATTCTTGCTCATTTAATGGGGGCTTGACTCGGGCTGCTTGTTCCCTTCATTTGATAGCATATTCTCTGAAGCTTTCGCTTGGTTTTTTTCTTGTATTCGACATTGTACTGAAATTGTCTAACAAAATCTTGAGCCATATCATCCCATATGTGCCAGTGAGAAATCTCTTGGTCTATAAACCATTCTGAGGCAACACCAGTCAGGCTCTCACCAAAATAAGCCATGAGGAATTCTTCTTTACCCCCTGCACCCCGAAGTTGATTACAGTATCTCTTAAGGTGGGCTATGGGATCAGCGTGTCCATCATACTTATCAAACTTAGGGGTTTTGAACCCAGGTGGCAGGTGGACATTTAGGAACATACACAAGTCTTTGAATGCGACACTTTTGTGCCCTCCTAACCCTTGCATGCTCTTCATGTGTTGCTCGATGCTTTTCATTTTTTTCAACAGTTCTTCTTGCTCTGAGCCTGGAGTGGGCCTCTCAACATCAATGGGGGAGCCGAATTGAAAAGAGTTAGGGCCCCCAAATGCTATCCCAGGAGTATACTACTGCTGCAGATGAGTGGTGAACTGTCCCTCTTGAGCTGCTCTTTGCATCACAGTCGGTTGTGGGAGTGTATAGACCGGTGTAGCTGTTGTGACAGTGGGATTATTCCTGAATGGCATGCCTTGAGGACGTGTCATTGATGGCCCGACCCCACAATTATCAAATGGACCATACCCTGGAGGGAAGAAAGGTTCTGATATTGGGACCTGAGAAGATGAAGATCGGATACTAGTGATCTCAGGAAAACCAGGAATAGACGTTGGTGGTTCTTGTCCATTGGCCAAGGCTTGCCACAATTATGCCATAATATGTCTCAACGTTCTATTTTCTTCAACAATGACTGTCTCTCTTGTTGGTGAATCAATTGGAGTATCCGCTGGATTCACCATAGTTTCAGTATTGGTTGTCATTGATGTTCTTACCTTAGACCTGGTAAAGTACGGGTGCTCTGCCAGTTAACCACAAACCAACCACCGAAAGCTAACTAGAGTTGATATGAAATGAAAAAACTTGTTAGGGGTTAGACAATTTTATAAATCAATCACACACTTATTAATCACATAGTAACATAGGTTCAGAAGGCCATTGTTTCATATCATCTTTGCTTTGATTATTGTCCTTTTTTTTTTGGAAAAAGAAAAAGTTTTGAAAAAGAAATTCCAATCGGACCCTTTGGAGGTTGCCTACGTATCATGTTACTGCATGAATCGGATCATTACGTAGTTCAAAGATTTAGACAACTAAAAAAGATTAATTTGGAATTCATTCGCCAAAACTTCAAGAAAACAACAAAATCAAAAGGTTTAAACACAACCCAGATCAACATAATATCCTTAAACACCAAATTTTAAACTGAAAACCAAGTCTTTTAACAAACAAAATGAAACGAACAAAAAAAAACAACTAAAACTTCTCTTCAATCTTCATCACTTTCTTGGGGCTTTTTTTTTCCTCCCAAGGTCTCATACAAATTCAGCAACACCTTCGGCAGATGGGAAACAATGGTCCGTTCTTGATCAGCGACTTCTTGATCATTCATACGGCGCTGATTTTTAATAACATAGGAGGTTTGCTCTGCCAGTTGATGAACTTTAAGTCTAGCCCTTCCCATGTTTAGATGACAGTCATTTAACAAAGCCTGATGATCACCCAGATTATTCCTCAAGAGGGACTCTCGCCCTTCTGCTACTTCAAGTTGATGGCGAAGTGTTGCTCTCTCGATGATCAATTTTCTTTGCTCCTCTTCGATATCAACATAATGACTGATTTTTCTCTTACATTCTTCTAACTGATGCATCCAACACGATCTTTCTTTCTCGAATTTTTCCTTATGGCGCTTAAGTTCTCCCTTTTGATAGTGCACGACCTCTTCGGATGCCACTAGGTCTCTCTTCAATCGAGAGATCTCAAGACTCCGCATCTTTTTTATCTATCGTGCCAAGTGGATTCTAATATGCAATTCTTCCTCCAATCGGGCTAATCTTCCCTCTGCATGCTTCGATTTTCCTTCCATATCTTGCAACTCTAACTTGTGATTTTTTCCTCTTTGGACCTGTACTTCTTGCCATGCAATGGTTGCTTTGGCCTTCTCCAACTCTTTTTTCAAATGTCTTATAATATGTTGATCTCTTCTTTTTCTGCTGGATCCTTCAGGAGTGTCACCAAATGTCATTGGATCACGAAACCACGATAGGTACCCAGGAACCACCTTTCCTTTATCTTTTCCACATCCATTTCACTTAGCTCAGAAATAATACTCCCGTACCAAATCTTCATAATCTCTTCGCTATTAAAAGCAAAACCTGGTGGAGTATCATTTGCAAACCTACTCATATCATTATTGGGTGGGAGTTATTGAACTCTGGCTAGTTGCGCATAACCCGAAGTGGGGCATATGGTTTAACACCTCTAAGACCAATCAACAATAGAAATGAGATGCCACTAGACATGCAAATGATATTCTTAGCTGGGAACCAGTAATAATTCCACACTATTTCATTCGATGAGATCACTGAAAGTTTTTCTTCACACACTATGATTCCTTCTGGAAAATCAATTTTGGCTTCCCTTTTCTTATGAGAGAAAACATAGTTGCACCAATCTGGAGTAAACCTAGGCGCACGATCATGGTGATAAAGGTGTTCCAAAAAACATATTTGGAGCAAAATATTACAGCCGTCAAAGTACATTTCCCCACTTAAACATTTAGTCAATGCACGAAAAATATCTGTCAGGATCATAAGAATAATAGTTGGACTTTCCATTGTGGTCAACGCCTTCACCACACCAGCCAGACGAATGTCAATATTCTTGTCCCTTTTGGGGAAAATAATGAGCCCCAAAAATGAGACAATAAAAGCAAAACATCCATTTGCCTTCCAAGCCTCTTCACCCCTTTGATTGCTCAATTGATTTCGATAGTTCTTGAATCCATCCCTTTGGCCGTATCTCTGGTATAGAAAGTCTAATGAGACCCACCCATTTTTCAAACTCTCTTTCTCTACTTGATTAATTTTGAGCAGTTCCAGGAATTTTTTGGCATTAACATGTTTCAGAATTATCGGTCTTTTATTGCGTAGATCAGCACCTCGAACAGTAGACCCCTTCCCCATGAAGCCTGCAATTTCTTCCAAAGTTGGTGTCATCTCACAGTCAGAAAAACAAAATACATTATTTTTGGGATCCCAAAAAGGAACCAATGCCTCGACCACATCCCTTCTAGGGTCAATCTCCATAAGATGCACTAAATGCCCCAAGTGTTACTTTACTCTTTTTTTCTCATAACTTCCCATGTCTGTCCACCATTGCCATAAATCTTTTGGTATAGTATCTATGATCATGAACTCTGGAATCCCTTTGCTTCTAGGCCTTTTTGAACCTTGTCCTTTGGTCGATGGTTCCATTTGTACATTTAAATAGAATCCAATAAAGGTTTTTATGACAAACTCTAACAGGGTGAAGAAAGAAAAGTTAAAAAAATGTTTTTTTTTTAAAATAAAATAAAACACCCATATTATAAACACCGAATCCGAGAAGGGATGCCTATCTTTTTTTTACTGAGAATCAGGTGTGCATAGTTCATAAAAGAAAAACTTCTCTTGGAAAGACTACCCCTTTTATTTGACCTTTTTTTTAAAAAAAAAATTAAACTCACAAAGCTATTTTGAAAATGGTCAACAATGTCAAGGCCTTCTGAACCAACTATTTTTACATAGCATATAAAATGAACATTTTGGTCTAGCATGGATACATATCTTAAATTCGCTAGGTCAAATGTACATGATGAAAGAAAAAAAACAGCGTACCGGAGACATTTTATCTAGGTTTAACATTTATGAAGGTGTCTAGACTGGCTTGCTCGAGCGGACAACTCGAGTCGGGGAGGGTCAGCGTACCGGTAGCAGAGCTATTCCGGCTTAACTGGTTGTCCAACTAGCCTAACATGTGTGACAACCTAGAATCAGGAGCATAACCGCACACGGACTCATCCTAGACAAAAGTCCTATGGAGCGTAACCGCACACACAGTGTATAACAAAATTACAGAGAATCAGAGGGTGTGTGAGAGAAATACTTTATATACAATATAGTATCAAAAAAATGAATTGCTGAAATAACACAATTAGCATCCAAACATAAAATTTATCCAAATAAATAAAATAGCCAAAAAAAAAGTTTATGTACAAAGCTCGAATTCTAAAAGAAGTGGTTCCCAGNATATATATATATAAAGAGAGAGAGAGAGAGAGAGAGAGTCGCCATTTGGAATTGAGTTTTTTAGGTGTTCCAAGTCACTAGATAGTTCTTAGTTTAAAATTAAAAAAAAAACTCTTTTTTTTTGTTTTGGTCTACGAAAAAACAGAGATTGGGTAAGGAATTCTATTGACCGAAGGGAAGGTATGAGGCACCCCCCGAGTCCCGTGGTTCTAGCACGGTCGCTTTATTAACTTATATTTGGCTAAAATGATTTATTTATTTATTTTGGATAAAAGGGGGAAAATTGTATTAATTACTATTTTTTTAAAAAATTTGATTGGCCTAAGAGCGTAACCGCACACAAGACCCTTCTTTTAGAAAAGAATACACACCAAGGATCGTAACCGAACACATGATGGTATTTGAAGTTTTATTTTATTTTTTAAAGAAAAAAATACAATAATTAATTACTCATTTTTTTAAAAAAAAAATAATGATAAAAATGCATGAAAGAAAATGGTGCAACATATAGACCAAGAAATGATTAGTATTTATTTATTTATTATTATTAAAAAATTTCTAGCATTTATATTTATTGTTTTATCAAAAGAAAAAAAAACAAATAAGTTTTACTACTAGACAATGACAACAAAAGAAGAAAAAAAAACATTGTACAAAATTACAATTAAAAACTCTTTTAAACTAAAGATATACTAGTTTTAATTTTATTTAATTTTTACATTGATAAAAATTTAAGAAATGACCAATTTGGTAAAAATTTTTTTTATATAAAATGACTACCTTGACTTATTTGATAGAAGATTGCAAAATAGCAAATTTTCTACTTGTTAGATTAATAAGTCAAATTAGTCAAATTTGTATTTTTACTTTGATAGTCAATTCAAATATTTATTTAAGATATTTTTTTTAAAGATATATATATATATTTTTTTTGCAAAAATAACCAGATTTACATTTTTCTTTTGTTGCAAAAATGACCAGATTGAACCCTTTTGCAAAAATGACTAGTTTTACATTTTTTTATTTTTTTTCTTAAGTTCGTTTTTCAAAAAGAAAGTTACCAAAAACCTAAAAAGTTGCGATTGTTATATTTTTTTTTTATTTTTTTTACCTTATTTTTTTACTTACTAAAGCTAACATTTAAACTAAATATGATTAATAATATGTATGTACATCATAATAAACACAATCATATGAAACACTATAAAATAAACTAATAAAAATATACAAACTAAATAACATAAGGATAAACATAATCATACGAGAATCATAATAAACTTAGCAAAAAAAAACAACAATTTTTTTTGAAAAAATAAAATAAAAAGAACATAAACATTAATTCAAGATTACATTGAAATGTAAAAAGAAATGCCTAGAGTTGATGACAAGCAAATAATAGAAGCAAATTCAATTGAATTTCCAAGACACCCAAGAGAAATATCTTCTTTTTTTTTAAGAAGAAGATTTTTTTTTTTAAGTTTTTTTTTTCTTGCAATTTTTTTTCTATCTTTTTCTCTTTTCTTCCTCCTTTTTTTTTTTTTTGATAAAAGAAGGGGGTTTAAATAGGCGTTCAACATTAAACCTCCCACTTTTCTTGAAAACTAGAGTCAATGCATGCATTAGACTCTTTGTTTTCCCAAGGTGCCACCCAAGATGACCAATGAATTTTTTTTTACTTTTTTAAAGAAAAATCAGATTAATTGAATGATATATTGCCCTTTTAGATGACCCAGTTGCTTTATTCATTAATTGAATATAGTTATATGGGTCATCAGAAAATAATAGGCCCAAATATCATTTAGATGACCCATTTCTTTTATTCATTGTTTGAATAATAGTTAATGGGTCATCTGAAAATAAAAAGCTCAAATGTCATGTAGATGACCCATTTCTTTTATTCATTGTTTGAATAATATCTGATGGACCATCTGAAAAAATTTAAAATAGGCCCAAATGTTGACCCATTTCATCAAGACCCAAACAAATTGACCCACTAACACAAAATCTAAACATCTAAACAATTTTAAAGATCAAACACAACAAAATAATGCAGAAAAAAGTAAAATAATAAAAAATAATAAGCATAAAATGAAATTAAAATAAATAAATAATAATAATACTTCAAGCAAATCATCAACATGATAAACTTAAAGAACATTAATAACACAAATCCGACATCAAATGACTTATATGGTCAAACGAAAAACGATAATGATGAATTTGGATAAAGATTGAGAGGGGGGGAAAGATTGACACAACTTCCAGGTAAATGAAGGTCGCCGGGAAAATTTGTCGGAAAATTTTTTGACGGATTTTAAACTTAAAATTTATATCAAATGATAGCATTTGAAGAGCTCTACACATTTATGTAAAAGGTTTGGGATGGGAATGACCGGAGCTTTATAAATCTAAGGAAAAAACTAAAAATTCATATTTGATTTTCCTTAGATCTACAGAGTTTGGCTATAGATATGAATGAAAGGTTTGTAGATTTAGGTAGAGGAGGGTGAAAGGAAAACATGGTAAAAATTTAAAGATTTTTTCGGCCAAAAAGGTGGTGGCCACCGGGAGGTGGTGGCGGCAGCGGTGGCCGGCCGACGGCATGGTAGTAAGGGGAAGAAGAAAAATATATTAAAAAATCTAAAATAAAAATTTTTTGGAGTTTTGTATTTTTGTTTGGGCCCAATAATAGCCTTTGGATCAAAATATCATGAATGGTTGAGATTCAATCTTGACCATTTCTATTGACCAGGTCAAAATCAATTGGGCCATCAGAATTGATCTAAATCAGCCCAATTTAAATAAAATTGGGTCATTTGAGCCAATAAAATAATAAAAACAAACACCCAAAATACAAATAAAAATAAAATTCCATACTAAAATATTATAGGAGTAAAATAAACACGTCAAATATTAGGTGTCCACACCAGCTGAGCTAGTCAACTCTAGTTCTGGAGTAGTCGACTGCTCTATTATAGTATGATCATCCCTTCCAGGATCAAACTTATCCAATTTTTTCTTACCATTGTTGTGAAGAAGACATTTGCATTCAAAACAGTGAAAATAGCTTATATGACTTCTTACCAGTCCATATCTCATATGGAGTTTAAAATAGATCAATGAGGCATTTGTTAAAAATATCGCAGGTAATACTTACTTCTTCAACCCAGAAATGATCAAGGAGATAACGATCAAGAAGCATGGTTCTGGCAGACGATTTTCCCATTCCACCACCTGTTATGCTAAGGTATCTAGGAGATGAGAAATTTTGGTTGAATCCATTTTTATCATAGAATTTGTCAAATGCTTTATTCTTAAATTCTCCTTAATGATCATTGTCTAAATAAAATATCATGCTTCTCTTTGTACTAGTATCATTAACCTTGAAGGAAGAATGAGTTTTCTTACCACGCAGACAAGTGTCACTTATAAGATTTTTTTCGGATTTTAACTTTGGAAGCCCAATGACTAGTTCAAGTCCAGACAATTTTTTCCAAGGCATGCATGTTGTCATGACCAAGTTCTCTATGCCATAACCAAGATTCATTTGATGCTGCAGTTAGAGATGTAAGTGTTGGAAAGCCAACATTGTTTAGGACATAGAGATTATCAATACAATCTCCGACTATTTTCAAATCATTGGTCATATGTTTGATCATGCAAATTGTAGTATTGAATGAGACTTTGAATCCATCATTACATAGTTAACTGATGCTATGGAAGTTGTGTTTAAGTCCCTTCACCATGTATACTTTTGATGATTAGCCAAGGATAATTAATCCAACTCTTACGTAGATACCCTCCATCATTTTTGTTATGAGTTTTGATTTTTTTTTCTTTTTGCACATATGTCTGGGGTATCCACCCACATCTCCTTTTTGTAGGTTCTTTTGATTTGCTCTGCAAAACAAGTAGATTAATTTATTTTTGGTATCCAAGTATTTTTGGGTCCTAGAGGGTTAGGATAACAACTTTTGATCTCCAAATCAATTTCCCCAAAGTGAATTTCCTGCAGTTACAAGATTTGTGACCAATGTCATCACAATTGTAACAAGAGAAACTAACAAAAGGTTTAGCAGAAATACAAGAAGAATTAGATATAGATATGTTAAAACTATGATTGTGAGATCTTCTCCTGTAATTGAGAGTAGACCTCTTGGATCTAAAAAAGTTATGACTAGAAGATTTGTTGATACGTTCAACTGTATTTTTACTTCCTCCATGTTTTCTTCTAGTAAGTCGACTGCAACCTGTCTTGCCTCGAGAAGATTTTACCAACCTTTCTTTTCCTGAGCAATCTTATTGTATTTATCAAAAACTTTCTACAGTTCGCCAATAACCATATCCAAAGAATCTTGTAAGTAATTACAGTTTAGGCAATTGAAAGATCTTACATCACTTGTTTTACCTAGTGCCATAAAACATATGTTGGCGATTTCATCATGATCATCTTCAGATGTTTCACCTTGGCTCTACGCTTCCACATTTTTTGAATCATCATTTCATTGATTATTTCTCTTTTTTCATTTCTGGGAGTTTTGTTTGATATGTCCTAGTTTTGTACAATAGTAGCAGCGATCATCATTTTCTTGAAGTCATTGTTATTGAATTCCTATTGAGGTCTTTGTCTTCTTTGTCTAAGCTTTTGTTCGACTCCTCTATTTATGAGAGTCATTTCTTCGCTTTGATATTCATCAAATTTCTCTCCAATTTCTGATGTCTTAGCCGTAAATGCCACAATCCTCTTTTTATTATCCTTATTGTTCCTGTTAATATGATTCTGTTTATAGGCCATTAAGTTGCCTCGAAGTTCATCATAAGTCATTTTCTGCAGATCTCCATCTTCAAGAATGACAGCATTAGTTTTCCAAGCCTTGTGAAGACTTCTAACGAGTTTTCTGACTTGTAGTGCATTTGAATACACCATTCCAAGAGTTTTGAGTTCGTAGATAATTTTGCTAAATCTTGAATACATGGATTCAACGTTTTCATCTTCGGCCATTTTGAATAACTCATACTCATTGACAAATGAACATATCTGAGCTTCCTTTACTTTGGTGGTTCCTTCATACGTCACTTTTAGTTTGTCCCATATTTCTATCAGAGTTTTCACAGGTTGATATTTTATCATATCTGCTCCATTCACTGCATAATATAACAAATTTATAGCTCTAGCATTAGTTTTGATTACCTCGTGTTGGTCTTTAGTGATGTCGAATGATTCAGGATCAAATGACTTTTCAGTTAGTCCAGGAATAGGCTTTGGGCTCTTTTTGATGACTACCCATGTTTGATGATCCGTTGAGCATACGAAGATTATGAATTTATTTTTTCACTGAGAGTAATGTTGTCAGTTCATTTGTGTACTATTTTTTTGATCCTTATTTACTTTCACATGTAGTTTAATTTATAAAAGTGATTTAGAATCATACAAATTGAGATAATCAAAACATATTGTTTGCATAATCTAACTTATTCAATGTGAAACAAGATTAAAAAAATGACAAATGTGGATTGACATGAAATAATAAGTGAAAGTACATAAAATGAAAAAGAAATAATATAAAGCAACTAAAATGAGTTACGATAAAAGTAGTTGATATCGTGATTATATGATAAGTTTCATTTAGTGATATTATTCCTTTTAAAATAATAAAATCACAAAGTTTTGCTATCCTTTTGGTCAAGAATTCAAATCCCTTGCACCACCTCAAAAAATTAGCAACGAACAATTTTATAATATATAATAAAATTTTATTAATCTTTTTATTTAATAATATATTAGTGATAAATTTTCACTAGCTATAAATAAAATAACGGAGGATAACAAATGAAGTTCATAACTATTTTGAGTGTCTTTTAATAGTGTAATTGGTCCACATAGATCTTTATTTTATAAAAGAAAAACATTTAATTCGAAATATATAAAAGAAACTCACAAAACTCAAATTTAAAATCCGTTCAATTTTATTTTTTTTGTTTTTATCTCTGACACTTTTTTTTTTTGGAATATAATATAAAAAAAATTGAGTGAACCAAACGAGAGAACAAAGATCTAAAGTGAGTTTGAAGTAAAACTTTATTCTCTCTTTCTTGTTTTTTTTTTTTTTTGTCTTTTTGCATTCTTTCCCCCTTAATTATTTGTATATATATCTTAGGTCTATCTAGATCTCACTAGAAAAATACAAGTATTTGTAAACTTTATACTATTGCTTTTGGATGTTTGAGATATATTATCACTTTTTTGGTTGTTAACGATCCATATATATCTACTAAAAATGGATATATTTGACAAATTATGAGAAACATCGAGGCACCTCTACTATTTTGACTTTCAAGCACCTAAGTAAACAGGAAAATTTATGTATCAATGAAAAAGGTTGTGCTACTAGAATGAATGAAAAATATTTTTTGAATTTTTTTTTAATTTTTGGTTGATTTAAATATTTAAGATATGTTTTAAATCAACTTATTTTTCTCATTTTAAATTACTTTTTAAACCTAGCTCACAGGCTCACGCCACAACTATTCATCCTTACTAAAGTTTCAAGTAGTGATGTATGATTCTTATTATCAAGATGAATTCTAACTCCTGATTCTTTTTAGGATTCTAACTCATGATTCTTGGTTCGAGAATCTACTCTCACTCTCGACGCGAGACTTAAATTTCAAGTTTTGAATAGGATTAGATTGGATCGGGATGGGATCTCAATTTTGACGTGGGGTTTAGGGTTAGGATCGATATCGAATTCTGAATCGGATCTTAGGATCAATTCCTGAGTCAGGTGGCGAGGTGGGGGTTTCGAATTGGGTGTAAGAGTCCTATTTTGGGTCGAGAGTCAAGGTCAGATATCAGGTTTGAATCCGAATAGGTCGTCAAGGTAGGGTGTCAGACGTCAAATTTCCATTCGGAAGTTGGGGTAGCATCTAGATATGATGTCGGTTTCTAAATCTGGTGTCGGGGTCGGATCTTAATCAAAAAGTTGGGTCCCAATTTGAATGTCTGGATTAGGTCTCAAATCAGTCGTCGGGTCCCGTATCGGGGTTAGGTCCTAATCTGAAAGACAAGGTCATCGTAATTATGTTTCAATTCAAAATCAAATCTGGATCAAGAATCGGATTTGGGTGTCAGAATCGGGTTTCAATTCGAAATTCGAGTCTCAAATTGAGTGTCGAAATCAAATCTCGAATTTGTTTTCGATCGAATGTCAGCGTTAGGTGCCGATTTAAATGTTGAGTCTTGCATCTGGATGTAATGACCCGTTAGACTATTTTGAGTACTAGTCCACTTTCTTTCATAAAGGACCCTTTCCGTAAAAAAATTCTTTGGGAACTTTAAATTACTTATTCAACTATAGTTAATTAATTAGGGAGTAAATTTTAATTATTTTATTTTCTTTTAGTAATTCCTTAATGGGCCAAGTCTAATTATTTAATACCTATACTACTTGACTTATTTATTAAAATTAGTTAGCAGGGTTAATTTTTTTTTATCACAATGTGATGAGACGAAAAGAGGAATAGTAAGTTTACAGGAAGCCGCCGATAGAAGACCTAATGGTATGGTGGTGAAAAAAAAATCCTTCAGGTACAAAAAAATAAAAAATTCATCCGTATTTCATATTATATTAGTATATAAGTCGTATTTTCGTTAATTCATGTGATTAACTATTATTTTATTATTGTGTGTGAGGCTTCAATTGGTATGGCGTATTAATTACAGGCAAGTTCAGCTTTTTAAAATGGAAAATTGAGGCTAAATATTAATGGTAGGCAACATAAGTTTGAATTGAGAAATTTAAAGTCAAAAATTGAGGCTAATAATAAAATAATAATTGGCTCATCATTGCTACATATTGTTGAAATGGTGTTATTCAGTGTATAACTTATGGGTGAGGATTTGTTTCCTCTGTTTCAGCGATTCCACCACTGGTTCGTAATAAGTGGTTCTTATATTTATTAGTTCTTATTTTATTATCGTATTATGATTCAAATTTTGATATGTTAAAATAGGTAATTAAATATCGAGTGTATTATATTATGTGAAAGCTATTAGAATTGTAGTATTTGGAGAAATTATGACTTAAATCTAGGCTTGAATTTGAGGAAAATTAGAACTGAAATATTAATTGGAATCCAAATTAAGAACGTGATTATATGTTTGAGTGATTTTTTTGGGTCTAAGATAGACACATAGTAATATGGGTGAGGTTAGTTTTGAATCTTATTTTGATTATTATGTGAATAGATTGCATTGTTATGGAAGCTTAACGAAAAGGGAAGGCTCAAGTCCTGGAGTGAATTCTTGATTTATTAAGGCAAGTGGATTTCTAAACTCTTGTTAACTGTATGAAATGCGTGTATTTCCTTGTGGTATCTGTTTAGGAGTAATGGGATTGGTGATGGGTTGACTTGTCCACATTGATTAATTATAATGATGAAGAAAAGGGGATAACAAAAGGCAATGTGATTAATTGTTTATGTGTGATGTGTTGAGAAAGGGTTGAAGGCTTGTTGAATCATTGTCGATGTGACTTCATGCTTGTGTGGTTGTGGACTGTGCGATGTTATGAAAATGGTCATCTCCTCCTTATTTGTGTGAATTTTTCATCTGCATTATTCTGAGGCATTGGTTGTGACAAGTGTTATGTGCATTGAAAAAGAATGAGTACTTAGAGGATGTACCATTTCGAGGGATGTATCGCGCGCCGCGATGGATACTGTATTTCGAGGGACGTATCGTGCGCCGCGATGGTTACTATTATCGATGGTCGTGTCGTGCGCCGCGACAGATGCATGGACAGATATGTCCCCCATGGGTCCCGGTCTGAGAGACAGTGGATGTGTATCACTAGGTTAGACATGCATCATTATACTTGACAGTGCATTCCATTGCATTGCACATACTTATCATTAGTGTACTTGATATCGTGTTTTGCTGATCTTCTGATTGCCTTTCTGCGGAACTTGTGATTGATCAATATTGAGCTTGTTATTGTGGATATGTAATTTGTTGAAGTATTGTTGTTGAGGATATGTAATTTGTTAAAGTATTGTTGTTGAGGATATGTAATTTGTTTAAGTGTTGTTGTTGAGCTACGTGCTATGTAAACTGTGAGCTATTAGGTTGGGTTGATTTTACTGCAGGTTGTAGTTGTGGAGGTTCGGTTGAGGGTGGTAGGAGTACCCGTATTTCATCCCCTTAGCTTGTGTTTAGAGGTTTACTTGCTGAGTACCGTGTGGTTTGGTACTCACCCCTTGCTTCTACAAATTTTTTTAGGTTATGAGACTGGATTTTTGTTGTACTTGTCATTCTCTTCTTTTCCGAGGCTTCTTGGAGATTTGTGAGGTAGCTGTTTCCATCTCAATAGACTTTCTTCTCCCTAATTATGATCTTGTTCTATTCTAGAAACAAGTTCATTGAGACTTGAGTTTTTCTTTTGAATCAATTATAATACTTTAGAGGCTTGTACACGTGACTACCAGGTTTTGGGGTTTTTATTAAGCTACTTATATTTTATTTTCGCACTTTATTGTAATGGTTGAGTTTTAGGCTGACTTGTCTTGGTGGGATAAGACGAGTGCCATCACGTCTTTTTTTGGGTCGTGACACTGGAGTCGAGATGAATCATTGTGGCCGGGTCTAAAATCACCTTTGCAAAAAAATGATGAAACAAATTCTCATTAAAATATTATAAAACTTTTTACATTTTTATTTTGACAACTTTTTAAGATACTTTAGTTAGAACCGCTAAACATTTTTCAGTAAAAAAGAATTTATTGTGAAAAATAATGATTCTTTTTATTCGTATATTTGACACTAGAGTTGTTAATGCATTTCTTTAAGTTGGCTATACAACTTATAACACCTTTACTCTTTGTTACTTTCTTAATAGCTTTTTTTTGAAAATATCAATAAAATATATTTGACCTCTAAACAGTTTGACCAACACAAACCACTTCAATTAATTTCAATGTTTAATTCACGGGAAATAAAAGTATCTAATAAATTTAAATCTTCTTTATATAAAAAAAAAACCTTTCACTTTCAAATAATTTTCAAACATTTCCTTTTTCAGAACAAGGACAATTTTACCACGTTGGATATTTAATTAGTAAAGCTTAGTCAAATACAACGTGAACTATATTAAGAAAGTTATTGCTTATTAAATCAGAAAAATAATCATCAAGGAAAATAAGGGGGGAAATATTTTAATTATGAAAACGACACAATAAAAGAAAATAGAAAACAAGATAAATAAAAAGTAGGTAAAGAGTTATTTAGCATTTAGGTCGATCACCAAACCTAATTGGATCAAATTCCACATCGGCATCTTCCACTCAATTCACATTCTCTTATAGAGTATTTTGGTTTATCGATTTGATATTTATATTTTTATGAATATCGTGTATATATAATCATATGAACATTTTCTCTCGATTGAATCGAAACCAATCTTTAAGAACTAAAAAATCGATTAATCGAAAAGATTCTTAGTCAAGGGTCCATCGTAGGATCAAAAGTCTCCCTTCATCACCTTATAGGCTAAAGAAATTATCCATCCTTTGTTCCTTGTATTTGCACTCTTTAACAACAATAAAGGGCTTTCACTTTAATTATCATAAAACTAAATGCTACCATATGATTGTATAATGATATTAATTTTCTCTAACTCTCGATTTACAGATCATTCTTTTAATTGAGAATTTCTCTTTTTCTTTTATTTGAATTTCTTAACAATAAATTTAAAATTTATGGATTCTTATCTATTCCATCTCTCGAGTTTCCTAAAGAATCTGAACAACTCAATATTATCAAAAATCATACTTCAAAATAACTCAATGATCAAGATATTGCAAGTATTCCTTTATTTTAGTAGACTCCTGACCACTAATGTCCAATCGAGAAGCACTACATCTTATATATTGCCGTTAAATATGTAAATTTTGTGGCAATTGTCACTCTTTGTATATGTTCCTAAAACTTTTAGCGACATTGGTTCTAATGACACTTAATTAATGCCCATAAAGACTTTAACACTGTATATTAATGTCAATATTTACTGCCGCTAAAAATTATTTTTGTGATAGTAAAGATTCACGGATATAATTAGAACTCTAATTACCTTGTAAGGATTAAAGATGTCCTCTTTGGTGGAATTAACATATACGATTAAAGATTATTTCTTTTTGTCGAGTGTCTATAAAAAATAATCTCTTTGGTTATCTTCTCTAATTATCCTTTTCAAATTTTACTAATGGAATTAGCACGGTATATTATTGTTGTTATAGTGACAGGGGAAAAGATACAAATATGTCACTGAACTTTATGAAAAGACTCATTAATTATGTCATCCGTTAAAAAATTGGCTCATTTATGCCACTTTCGTTTGAGATAAGATTCATTCCCAGACTTTTAACGGATGACATAAATGAGTCTTTTCACAACGTTCGATGACATATTTGAGTTTTTTTCCTTTTAAAAATGATTTAATAATGCTATAGTCATACCATAACTGACCACGTGTAAGAAATCATTTTGCAAAATCGAAACTGTTTTCAGTTAACAAACAATAACAGATGAATCTTTTCTCAATCAAAAACGATATAAATGAGTCAAACTGTCACGACCCAAAAATGGGTGTGATGGCACTCGTCTTATCCCACCAAGACAAGTCAGCCTAAAATCCAGTATCTAACAAAGTGCGGAAGTAAATGACAATCCAACAACAATTTCTATTATGAAACCAAGTCATATTAATTCAATTCCCAAAATCAGGTTGTCACGTGCACAAGCCTCTAATGTAAATATTAGGATTGAAATAAAATAGAAGTCTAAAATGAAGTTGTCTTTCAAGTAAAAACAAAGTCATAAACTGGAGTAGGAAAGTTCGCTGAGATGACAAGCAGCTACCTCACAACCCTCCACAAGATGCCTCGAAAACGAAAAGAATGACAGGTATCACGAAGATCCGGGCTCGTAACCTACAAAAATTTGTAGAAGCCAGGGGTGAGTACCAAACCACGCGGTACCCAACAAGCAAACCTCTAAACACAAGTTAAGTGAACAAAATACGGGTACTCCTTACGCTCTATCTAAACCTCCACGCTACAGCCTAACAGTTTACCAAACACACAACTCAATAACCACACTCTATCAGTTTACACGTTCCCAATAACAACTCAATATTCAACAGTCACAAGCTTCACAGAGAAACAATCACAAGATCAGCAAAACACGTGTTCAAGTTCATCAATAATAAAATGTGCAATGCCATGAGATGCAATGTCAAATATCGTGATGCATGTCTTTCTTAACGATACACACCCGCTGTCTCTCAGTCCAGGACCCATGGGGGACATATCTGTCCATGCACTTGTCGCGGCGCACGACACGACCCTCGATAATAGTAATCATCGCGGCGCGCGATACGTCCCTCGAAATATAATACCATCGCGGCGCACGATACGACCCTCGAAATAGTACATCCTCTTATCATTTAACTCTTATCACAATCATGTCTCAGATACAATGCAATTGACATGCTCAAATGAGAAATGAGGAGATAACCATTTTGATAACAAAGCACAATTTACAGCAAGGAATACAACACTAACAAATAAGCAACAAGTCTCCAAATCATTCTCAACCCCACACAAGGAAATACACGAATTTCATACGCTTAACAAGAGTTTAGAAATCCACTTGCCTTAGTCAATCGAATAATTACTCTTGGACTTGAGCCTTCCCTTTCCGTTGAGCTTCTGAACCAATGGAATCTATTCAAGTATATATTTACAATAAGGTTCGGAATTAACAACACTCACACTTTTATGTGTTTAATCTTGACCTAAAAATTCACCCCAAATTTATAATCAAGTTCGTAATTCTTGATGCCAACTAACATTTCAACTATTATATTTTTCAATTTCCAAGTCTAAGGTTAAGTCCCTCTTTTTTTTTTTTTCAATACCAACTCTAATAATTCACCAACAATTAATTTTCTGTCTTAGTATAACAAAATTTAAATTATAATATGCTAACAATAATAAGGATATTTCTATAAATTTACTCTCCAATACTTCCATCTAGTCAAAGGCTTAATCAGTAGAGGTCACCATCCTGATGCATTCTCAACTTTACAAAATACAAATTTTAACATATATTTTCCTTTCCAATCACTTCCAACAACCCAATTTAATAATATCTTATTTTATAATGTGAACAATAAGAAAAGAAAAATAAATAAAAGAAGAAAAAAAATATTTAAATCGATGATTTTACGAAATGGAAAAAAAACAATTTGCAGATTTAATAATCTGCATCCAAATTTTCCAAACATATATATATTAGATCATATCCTGGCAATCATTCCCAATGATTAGATTATTGTTATTATTTTTTTTATTTTATTTTTTACAACAATTAAAAATATTATAAAATAATTAAAATTGTAAAGATTGATTAATACATTACTCTTTCTCTTTCTACCTATCATAAATGCCTATGCATATATATGATATATAATATATAATGTTGAAAGTAGCAATTCAAAGCAGAATTCATTCAAGCGAACACATATCTGCACTCGTTCAATGTCGCCGCCACAAGTCAGTTCCTCCTTTTCCCTATTTTTTTTTCTGAATTATTTAATTACTAAAAGTGATAGGTTTTACCCACATATTTTATTAAATATAGGCTAAAAGGGTATAGGGTCTTAAATAAATTATCACTTTAGCCCATAAACTATTGATTAATTAACTTAAGTTAAACAAATATTCAAAAATTCTAAAGAGAAGCTTTTGGGTCATTACATTATCCACCACTAAAAGTCATGTTCGTCCTCGAACATAAGGTGAAAGAAAGTACCTGAAGCTTAAAAAAGTTGTGGATATCTAGCACGCATGTCAGACTCAGTCTCCCAAGTTGCCTCTCCCACTGATCGGTGCTTCCATTGCACCTTCACTGAAGCAATCTCTTTGATCCTAAGCTTTCGAATCTGCCTATCCAAAATAGCTATAGGCTCCTCCTCAAATGTTAAGTCTGGACCCAACTCCACAAAATCAAGTGAAAGCACATGAGATTCATCCGGAATATACTTTCGAAGCATAGAGACATGGAAAACAGGATGAACTACTGACAAACTAGGTGACAACGCCAACTTATAAGCCACTTCTCCCACTCGGCTCAAAATCTCAAAAGGTCCAATGAACCTAGGGCTAAGCTTGCCCTTCGCCCTTCTTTCCAAACCTCATCACACCCTTCACGGGTGATACTCGGAGCCAAACATGATCACCCTCAATAAACACCAAAGCTCTAACTCTCCGGTCTGCATAACTCTTCTGTCGACTCTGAGCTGTCAATAATCTATACTGAATCATACGGACTTGCTCCATAGCATCTCTAAGAAAGTCTGTATCCAAAGAGTCCATCTCCCCCGAATCAAACCACCCAATCGGAGACCTACACCGTCTCCCATACAACGCCTCAAATGGGGCCATCTGGATACTAGAGTGATAACTGTTATTATAGGCAAACTCCACTAAGGGTAAATGTTGATCCCATCTAGCACCAAAATCGATCACACACGCTTGAAGCATATCTTCCAATACCTGAATGGTCCGCTCAGATTGACCATCTGTCTGAGGGTGAAATGCTGTACTCATATCTAACTGAGTACCCAGACCATGTTGTAATGCCTTCCAGAAATGAGAAGTAAATAGTGAACCCCGATCTGATATGATAGAAATCGGAACTTCATGTAGTCGCACAATCTGACTGATATATAGCTCGGCTAACTTTTCTGCCGTATACTTCACCCGAACCGGAATGAAGTGGGCAGACTTGGTCAGCCTATCAACAATAACCCAAAGGGAGTCATAACCACCGTTGTGGTAGGTAAACCCACAACAAAGTCCATAGTAATCCGCTCCCACTTCCAAGTAGGAATAGGCATCCTTTGAGATACACCCCCGGGCAGGTGGTACTCACACTTGACCTGCTGGCAAGTCAAACACCTCAAAACAAAGTTTGTAATATCTCTCTTCATCCCACACCACCACGTTTGATTCTCTTTGTTGTCCCTTCCTTTTGCACTTTTGACTTCTTTGAAACTTTGTTTGTTTGAGTTTTTCCCCCTTTTGAATTTTCTCCTTTTTTGTTTGGAGTGTTTTTGAAATTTTGCTTCCTTAAATTGGTGGGGAATTTTGAACCCTTTTTTTTTGTTCTGAAGTCATTCTTGTTTTCTTGACATTCAGGAACTTTGATAACTTTTGTCTTTGACAAATTTGAACTTTGTATCTTCTCTTATAACTTGCATGTCTTCAGTGCGCTCAAGAAAGTCTGGTCAAAAGAGAGATAGTGCGTAAAAGCACTCAGAAAAGGTATAGGTTAAGATGTGGTTGTCCAAAGAAAAAGCTTAAGGCTCAAAGTGGGGACATCTAAGGATTAACATCATTTGGTAGGCTTTGAAAGGCTCAAACGAATCAAAGAAGGCCTACAATCATTTTTCAAATCAAACATTACTCAGAATTTCGCCTCAATAACATTTAGGCCAAGTTCTAGATCAACAATGCAAAATAATTGAATTTGATTCAAAACTCACCACACAATGCACATGAAACAATGAATCTGATTTTGTTCTAATCTTGAATTTATACAAGACAACATTTGCAAGTGTAACAAAGTATGAATGAGAGGTACCAAAAGAATCCATGGTTTTAACAAGAAGTCAATCTTCTTTATTATACAAATTATTTTCACATGCACACTTGAACTGTGTTGGCACTAACCCAGTTAAAAATAATTTCGAAAATATGAAAATTCAAAGAATAAAAATAAATAAATAAAAAATCTTTTGCAGAAAGAATACCGAACCCAATAAGGGCTGCCTATGTATCTCATTGATGAGAATCAGGTCTGCGTAGTTCTTCCAAATATGACATAAAATTCATAAACAACAAATTACTTTTTGAAAGGAAAAATAATGAATAAAAACCAATGAGCCACATTGAAATGCGGGCAACCTGAATTTAACAAAAAATATTTTTTAATTATTTAAAAAAGAAATTACAAGAATGAAAAAAAGTAGTGGATCACATTGAAGGGAGGACCACCCAAATTTAACAAAAGTAACAAAAATAAAATAAGAAAATAATGAGTCGCGTTGAAGGGCGGACTATCCAAACTTAAAAAATGTCAATTAAACTAATTTTTTCAATGGAGTATAATAAAAATCAAAGATATACAATGAATGTGACATCATGTACAAAAAATTAATGCAAAATATGCAAACCAACTCGGAGTGAAGCCTCATAAATTCTGGAGTATGCGTACAATCTTGGTGAAAATTTTGAGGGCATTCCTAAAAATTTTTACCCCAGTTTCAGCTTCGACAAACCTCCGGTATTTAATATTGTAACAACTATCTCCATTATAAAATTTTGGAGACTTCCACAAAATTTTGCCCCAGTTTCTGTTCTTAAAATTTGGAAAACTTACAGGGAAGATTACCGAGCCTTAATGGCGCCTACGTATCCCGTTGAAGCAGGAATCAGGTCAAACGTAGTTCCAACAAATTGTTACTCGGATAGAAAATGGATTGAGATTATGAATGTATTAAAACTAGCTGACCAAGAGTGGTTTTGAATGACTGGGGACCCAAGCGGACAACTTAGACTGGAACTCACGACAATCATTGGACGCATGACGAACCAATAAATTGTCGGTCATTCCGAAAAAGGTTGAGTATAGAAAAATCCGATCTGCGGTTCCGCAAAATCGTTCTTCAATATACTATACATATATGTTGAAAAATATCATGAATGCAATGACAATATACAATGAACATTGAGTACAATATGCAAATAATAAATAAAATCTACAAGATATAAAGAATAACACAATAAAAAAAGAATAATATCCTCAATTTGGAAAAGTGTACCCATAATAGTTAGAACCTCTATATCCCCAGCGGCGTTGCCATTCTGTTGACATCCTTTGAATGGGAGCAACGTCGCGACGGCTCAACTAAAAAAAAGAACTTTCAAAAATTATAAAAGGTTTAAAAAAAAGGTTAAAAGGGGTGAAAAAGGGTAAAAAGATTAAAGGGATTAAAGAGAGTCGCCACCTAATTTTTTGGGAAAACTAGGAAACCGATTAATTAATTAACCTGAAAGAAATGTTTACGAAACCAATTTGATTTTAGGTAAGGGGTTTAAGTTATTCCGAACGGAAGGGGTTAGGCACCCTTCGAAATCCACAACTGTGGTTCCCGACTGAGTTCATTTTTTCAAATTGAGGATGAGAATAGAATAATGTACAAATATAACATGCAATATACACATTAAAATAAAATAATAATTATCGGCCTAAAGTTTGCCTAACGTCAATATTTACATAATAATGAAATAAAAATATAATTCGAGTTTTTTTTCCGAATGACTTCATGGGAGGCAACTCTGTGTACCTGTAAACACACTTAGTAAAAGTGTTAGTAATAAATAAATAAATATGAATTAATCAAATGATAACTTAATAATAAAAATCCATTTTATGAACATGAAAGGCCTTGGAAATCGACGGTAATTTCTTCATCGGCCAATTTTAACAATTTAACAAACAAGTTATATGAACTTAAACTAAAAATTTCCGTCTTTTAATATTTGGGAGGCCTCCAAAACCGACAGAGAGTTTTTCATTGGCCAATTTAACAAATATATTTAATATAACCTGAACATCAACAAAACATAACAAACTTATCCCAAGAGAATATGGAAAACAACAATCAAACTAAAACAACATAATTGACAACAATAACGTAATATATAAAAATTAAAAATAACATTAAAATAGAATAATAACAAAACCTTGAATAGTTAAGATAGCAAATAGTTGACTAACAATTTTAAAATAATAATAATAATAAATAAATAAACGTCAAACCGTAAAATAATGCTAATATTAAAACTACAATAAACACAAATATTAGTTGACTTTTAGAACTACATTAAACTAAAAAAAAAAACAAGCTACATATAATAAACTGAAAACATAAAAGAGCTGAGAATTAAATAAAACGAGGCTAAGAAAAAAAATTTTACCTGGTTCTGGTCAGTGAACCGGAACTACGAGTTTGAAGGAGACGACTCCACCTCCTCAACTCGAAAAACCACAAAAAACACTTTAAAATTTTGAACTATGGAACCAAGAATTCTCAAAATTTTATGGGTACTCTTTGGTCTTCCCCTCCAAAATCTTCCTTTAAAATAGTGAATGAAGTGGGTTTATATAGGAACCCAAAAATCCTCAAAAAGGATGAAATACCGATGTGGGACTGTTGCAAAATTCAAAATTGTTTGAGAAAAGATGTGGGAAAGGCAGATTTTTTTTTTTTGTATTTGACTCAAAATGTATTAATTTTAAAACCATCGGACCAAAATTTGGTGTCAACACATGCTCTTTTCCGTTTATTTTAACTAGCGTAGTTAAGCTTTTTTTTATTAATTTTTGAAAAAATTGAAAAAGACAAAAGGTATTATTAAGCAACTCTTTTTAGACTAAACAATTACAAATACTTTTAAATAGTTAATCCAACCCCTGTTCTTAATTCATTCACTTCATATTTATATTATTTTCTTAATAGATTATTAATTTAAAAGTGAACAAATAATTAAAAACGGAGAGTAAGTAATACTCATTTGTTTTGCTTCAAGTACTCAATCGGAGGAGTCACCTTTTTTGCAAAAAAAAAATATTAAAATCATTACTTATTAATCTGAGATATTTAGTAGCAAAATAATTCATTTTAGTGACAAAAATCTTTTGTTCTTTGAGTGGGTTGTATTAGATCATATAAATCATATCGGATTCAGAATTTTACATCTATGGGTGTTCATTATTTTTGATATAATCTTATGTCAATTAAAGAATGTAAAGGCGAGCTAAAATTCGTCAACATAGGCGTTATTTTATTTTTTAACTCAATATAATAAACAGTCAAAATCTTAGAATTGGTTCAAAAGAGAAAAGCTGGAGAAACAATATACCTTCACATACAATTGTGATTACCTAATAGGCAAACTAGAGAAGGACTTTTTCGCTTTTGAATTGGAGAACTAAAATAAAGGCGCGCTAGAACAAATTATTTTTTTACCCCCCCCCCCCTTCAATTTTCCTAATTAGATTAATGATGAAAAAGAAAAATTTATTAGACATTGAAGGTAATGATTGTTTATATTTTTGGGAGATTTCGTTACATTATATACATGAGCAGTGATTAATTCATAATTTTAAGATTGTGATTACTTTTTAAGCTATCGATCATAAAATATAAATGTATTAATTAAACACTTATTTTAAGAAAAAAATATATATTTAAATAAGATAGTGAAAAAAATAATAAGAAAAAAAGAATAAAAATTATCTTAAGTCAACTATAGAACAATTTGTGAAAAGGTAAAAGAGAAAAGGTAGAAAAAAAATAGTTGTCATTTGTTTATTGGGTGCTCACCTTTTATTTTAAATGTTCCAAAATTTTGCTAAATATATATATAGTTTGATACTAACTTAATGTGTGCTCGAGCACCTGGACGGTCCCATGTGTGTCCGCCCCTGTCAATGCAGAAGAAACATAATTACATATCATCAAAATACTTGCATATTAACATGATAATATAAATTGGGAAAAAAGTTAGAAATATATTCGAACTTTAATCGAAATTGTTGTTACGATATCAAACTTTAAAAAAGACCTTTTACCCCTTGCACTATTTAATAGTGTATTATAAAGGTATATATGTGTCCACGTGGACATAAAAATATTGCATAATTATAAATAGTAATGTGTTCACGTAAGCACATATATACCTTTAAAATATAATATTAAACAATTCAGGGGGTAAAAGCTCCTCCGTAAAATTTGATATCGTAACTGTCACGCCCCTTTTTTTTTCTCAATATTTTTTATTTTTGATTTTATTTGTTTCGAAAGAAA
>NC_028637.1:37173174-37207223 GCF_001406875.1 Solanum pennellii | reverse complement strand
ACAAGGAAATATCCACCTTATAATAGCCAGATGCACCACCCAATTTACCAGGAATTAAACAAGCAAATTCTGTACAAAAAACTATACTACGCACGAAATACATGATATACACGTGCAATACTTTATTTTGGAATTTATATGAACGGGAAAAGAGAAATACTCCCAAAAAAAACAGAAGGAACTACAATATTAAATAGGAATTAATACAGCTTCCAACATCCTAACCAAAGCCATTACTATGCAGGTATATATACAATTGAGTTCCAGAAAAGAGGCTTGCCACATGCACATATATTGTTGTTCCTTCATGAATCACAAAAAAATCCTACAGCGGAACATATTGACAGACTAATATCCGCTGAAATACCTGAACTTGAAGAAGATCCAGATGGGTATAATGCAGTGAAGAACTTTATGATACACGGACCATGCGGACAACTAAATCCCTGCTGCCCATGTATGAGACAAGGGAAGTGCACAAAGCATTTCCCTAAGAAATACAATGACCAGACAAATTTTGATTCGGATGGATTCCCTATTTATAGGAGACGCAACACAGGTATTGAAGTGAAGAAAAATGGAGCCAGCCTAGACAACAGATATGTTGTTCCGTACAATAGGAACTTGCTTGTGCAATTTAATGCACACATAAATGTTGAAGTCTGCAACTACTCAAGGTCAGTGAAGTATCTATTCAAGTATGTTCATAAAGGGTCGGATAGAGCAACAGAAATAATAGAATCAACAGATTCAACAAAAGACAACGATGAGATCAGAAAGTATCTAGATTGCAGCTACATTTCAGCTACCGAAGCATGCTGGAGGATATTCCAATTTGACATACATTACAGACAACCAGCAGTTGAGCGATTACCATTCCATTTACAAGGACAAAACACCATAATATTCGAAGAATCAAGGCGAGCTGAAAGCGTATTGAGTAGACCAGATATTGAAAAAACAAAATTTACAGAATGGTTTGAAGCAAACAAAGAGTACCCCGATGCAAGAGATCTAACATATTCTTATTTTCCTACACGGTGGGTATGGAATGTAAAACAAAAAAATGGACTATGAGGAAAAAAGGTCGGGCAGTTGGTAGAATCTATTTTGCACATCCAGCAAGTGGAGAGCGTTTTTATCTGCGCATGTTGTTAAATTTTGTCAAAGGCTGCACTTCATTTGAAAGCATAAGAAGAATTAATGGAGTAGATTATAAAACCTTTCGAGAGGCTTGCTACGCATTAGGTTTATTAGATGACGACAAGGAGTGGAATGACTGCTTGTCAGAGGCTGCACAATGGGCAAGTGGAAATGAACTGCGCAATCTATTTGTGACTATTCTTATTCACTGCCAAGTTTCAGATTCACACAAGCTTTGGGAGAATAACTACAACATATTATCAGAAGAAATCACATCGATGCAGAGAAAGCGTTTACATCTGAAAGATTTGAAACTAACTAACAAACAAATAGAAGCGTATTCCCTGTTAGAAATTGAAAACATGCTCATAAAACAGGGAAGAATTTTGCGAGACATAGAAGGAATGCCACTGCAAGATAATACATTAATGCGGAATGTGGGAAATCGCCTAATTAATGAAGAGCTAGACTATGACAAAGGTGAACTAAAAAAAATGCACGACAAATCATTTAAACTATTAAATAGTTTTCAATTACCGGCATATGAGGCAATAATATCATCCGTTGATAATAAAGAAGGCAGATTATTTTTTATACACGGACATGGTGGTACAGGCAAGACATTTCTATGGAATAAAATTATTTCAAAAATCAGATCAGAATCAAAAATAGTTCTACCAGTCGCCACTTCAGGTATAGCCGCTTTATTGTTGCCGAACGGCAGGACTGCTCATTCGCGGTTCCATATTCCGCTTGACGTCACACCCGAGTCAACATGTGACATAAAACAAGGAAGCCAATTAGCAGAACTACTAAAGAAAACATGTTTGATAATTTGGGATGAAGCTCCAATGGCAAACAAATATTGTTTAGAAGCCTTAGACAAGAGCTTGAGGGACATTCTTCGAGATAGGTATGAAAATAGTTCTGACAGGCCTTTTGGGGGACTAACAATCGTGTGTGGTGGTGATTTCAGACAAATCCTGCCGGTAATTCCAAAAGGAACAGGAGCTGATATTGTTGATGCGTCGCTAAACAATTCGCACCTGTGGCCCTACTTTTCAATTTATGAACTGAAGGAAAATATGCGTCTTACTTGTGGAAAAGTCATGGGTTCTGAAGCTGAAAGAATTGCAAGTTTTGATAGATGGTTATTGCAGATTGGAGATGGATCAGTTTATGCTGATAAAAAGATGGAACTCATTAAGCTACCGCCTGATATATCCATTGCACCATCACACAATCAATTGGAATCAATTGTAGATGCAGTATATCCATCTCTATTACAGAATTACAACGACCCGACATACTTGAAAGAAAGAGCCATACTAACACCAAAAAATGAAATGGTTCATGATCTAAATGAAAAAATAATGAATATTATACCAGGGGAAGGAAGAACCTACTACAGCTCTGACAATGTGTGCAAAGCAAGTGTGAACACTAATGAGGAAGATATATTGTACCCCACTGAATTCCTTAATAACTTACGATTCTCAGGCATCCCTAACCATGATATACACTTAAAAGTAGGAAGTCCGGTTATGCTTCTTAGAAATCTCAATCAAACAGACGGACTATGCAACGGTACAAGATTAATGATCACACATCTAGGAAAATGGTCTGTAAATGCAAACATCATATCTGGTAAGAACATCGGCACAACAGTCACAATACCCAGAATTATCATGTCTCCAAATGATTGAAAATGGCCATTCAACCTTAACAGACGGCAACTTCCTTTAGCAACCTGTTATGCCATGACAATCAATAAAAGTCAAGGACAAACTCTTCAGACAGTTGGACGGTATCTTCCAAAACAGGTATTCACACATGGACAATTATATGTCGCAGCATCACGTGTAACAACNAGGAGCTGATATTGTTGATGCGTCGCTAAACAATTCGCACCTGTGGCCCTACTTTTCAATTTATGAACTGAAGGAAAATATGCGTCTTACTTGTGGAAAAGTCATGGGTTCTGAAGCTGAAAGAATTGCAAGTTTTGATAGATGGTTATTGCAGATTGGAGATGGATCAGTTTATGCTGATAAAAAGATGGAACTCATTAAGCTACCGCCTGATATATCCATTGCACCATCACACAATCAATTGAAATCAATTGTAGATGCAGTATATCCATCTCTATTACAGAATTACAACGACCCGACATACTTGAAAGAAAGAGCCATACTAACACCAAAAAATGAAATGGTTCATGATCTAAATGAAAAAATAATGAATATTATACCAGGGGAAGGAAGAACCTACTACAGCTCTGACAATGTGTGCAAAGCAAGTGTGAACACTAATGAGGAAGATATATTGTACCCCACTGAATTCCTTAATAACTTACGATTCTCAGGCATCCCTAACCATGATATACACTTAAAAGTAGGAAGTCCGGTTATGCTTCTTAGAAATCTCAATCAAACAGAAGGACTATGCAACGGTACAAGATTAATGATCACACATCTAGGAAAATGGTCTGTAAATGCAAACATCATATCTGGTAAGAACATCGGCACAACAGTCACAATACCCAGAATTATCATGTCTCCAAATGATTCAAAATGGCCATTCAAGCTTAACAGACGGCAACTTCCTTTAGCAACCTGTTATGCCATGACAATCAATAAAAGTCAAGGACAAACTCTTCAGACAGTTGGACTGTATCTTCCAAAACAGGTATTCACACATGGACAATTATATGTCGCAGCATCACGTGTAACAACAAGAGAAGGATTGAAAATATTAAATGCAGACGAGGACAGTGAAGACCATACACACATTAAAAATATTGTTTACAGAGAAATATTCCAGAATGTATATCCAAGACTTGTAGAAACACATGATGTCACGTTATAAACAACATAGTCAATCCAAAAAATGGCGCATCAGCTACAAATACATACATTGAAGGTGATCACTCACATAACGAATGGTCATACGAAACTTACAAAGGACAATATGGAAAACATATGAACATGAATCACATATAATATAAGGACAATTGGATCTGTAGCTTACTATTGCACACAATATGGAGTTTGTGTTTCTATACGACTAACTTATTAAATATCAATGTAATTTAAAGTTGTAATGCACAACAGATATATGAATCGGTAGGTGTACATTTTATACCCCCTCTTATATTGGCCCCTATTCTGTGACAGCCAATTAAATAAATAATAAAGAATGTGGAAACTTGAAATATGTAAAAAACGAGCATAAAGGAAATATGGCGCAAATGATTAATAAAATGTTCAACAATTACTACGAAAATATACATGGAAAAAATTAAATTATATATTGATAATAAATCACGGTGATCAATACCAAATAACAATATTAACCTATGATAATGAGTGAGCTAATTAAACAAAACAAACCGCGCGAAGCGCGGATGTTTTTCCTAGTTATTCTTATAGTTTGCAAGAATTGCTTAATAAGGAAGGAAAAAGAAGAGAAAATGCAAGTTTGTTGAAAATGCAATATAGATTTAGGTATTGTCCCTCGTTAAAAATCAAGTATGTCCTCGAATTCTAATTTTTTATTGTCTTTTAAATATTTTTGAATTATTATATATTGTGATTTATCTCTTTTTTTTTTACTTCTAAGAAGTAAATTTTATTTGAAAAGACACAAAAATTGTATCAAATAAGGTAGAACAGAGAGAGTCATATTGTTCCTTCGTCCTATTTTAAATGACGGTATTATTGTTTAGGGAGTCAAACAATACTTTTCTTTGATTGTAGTTTTCATAGTTTACATTTGAATAATTCTTTATCTTGACTTAAAACATTTTTTAAATATTTAATTATATTATAAAAATGTTTTGAAGAATTTGAACCCGAATAAATAGTGAAATTACGTATTTTGACTTTCTTATGTTGTCTATAGGCTTAAATTATATGAACAAAAATACATTTCTAATGCAACCACAGTTTATTCATCTATATGTTTTTTATTAGAGTTCTTTCTATTCATATCTAAATGAAAAATAACATGTACTTAATAAAGAAGTTAAGGTTGTATCCAAATTGACCTACACACCATTCTTTTTTAAAATGTAAAAGCGACCATTGTCGTTTGATATTGACTTTATTTTTCCAGTTGGTTCATAGTATATGGATTCATTATTTATACTATATTAATGTTATTACGTGTTAAAGTGTTATTATTTGAGGAATCAAACAATTTCTTTTATAAATTATTTTGATTTATTCGCTATGTCGATTTGTAGAACTTTTTGTGTATACATTTTTACTTTAAAAAGTTGAAGAATTTATGCCCGAATTCCTAGTCAAACTAATATGTTTTAATCTTCGTACTCCATACCTTTTCACATAATTCAAGATAAAGAAAGTACATATTATAAGTAAAATTTAAAACACAAGTACAAGATTTTGACTCTATGTTTATGTCAAATAAGTAGACAAAAGTGTAATTTCATTTGTTGTACAAATAAATGTGTGTGAAAAATAATTGATACAACTTCGTATAATGCTGAGTTTTTAGGCTTGATAACCAAGTGTAAGAGATCAGAGACAATATGTCAAGTAAAATAAGATAATTTATTGAGCGCGGACTAATTGAAAAATTGAACCCAAAAAAATCACTCCTAACGATATTGCAAGGAATAAAAGTCCTGACATGCTCATTGATACTCCACTATCACCTCCTCCTCCTCCTGTTGTTGTTGCTGCTACAAGTTTAAGGAGAATGGAGAAATAAATTTCTTCCATCGTAAATGCTATACTACTTGTTGATTATGATCAAATTTCGAATGAATACATCATATGGAGTAGTACTGGAAGGGGGAGAGGTAGAGATAGAGGTAGAGGTAGAGGAAGAGTCTGTTGATTCGGAACTTGATCACCAACAACAAGTGGTGTGGTATTTACTGTGGAAGAAATTGAATCCTCATTTCTCCTTGAGTTTGTAGAAACAACAGGAGAAGGAGGAGGGGATGGTGAATTATAAATGATCATGTAAGCAAGATAATTTATATGAATACCCTTAGGAGCTAATTTTTTTTTTATTTTTCTATTAGGCCAAGATCAATTAATTCTCCCATTTTACTTTAGAATATGTCTCTTTTACATTTGGTGATTTAACATTAAAATTAATGATTATAAGGAACTGCTGTTCAGTTCCTTTATATTTCTATGAAATTATTAGGCTTGAAACTTTGAATTTGGATATAAAATCTTTAAATTTTTAAAAATGAAATGTGTATAGATTTAAAGACTACATGAAAAGAATTCCAAAAAACATTGCTAATGAATCAACATCTGTTTGGTAAAATACTGTTGGACACCAAAAAGATTAACACTTTAACATAAAATAGTGCAGAGGGAGTATAAACATTGTATCCATAACTTATAAGCTAAGTTTTTTTTTCCAGAATTCAGAATCCTTTTAATTAAAATGATAGATCAAGCTCTACCGTCGTAGTGACATAAGTACACTTGTCAAGATCATATAAAACTAGTTGTGTTTTTGTACTGCTTCTTGCCATATAATGGTTTTAATTAGCTCAGGTTCAATTCTTTCGAAATTTTAAAAATAAAAATACATTTTTGAAAATACACAAAAAATATTGCAAGTCAATAAAGCGAATAATTTAAATTGTTTAATCTTTTTGAGAGAAAACTATAGTTAAAAGAAAATATTATTTGACTCCCCAAATTGTAACCTATCCACTGTAAAAAGAGATAAAAGAAGTATATAACTTTATTTTTTCCACTTTATGAATACGATTTGTATTCTTTTTCAATACAACTTACTTGGTGGAAGATAAAACAATATACGTCACTATAACTAACAATTCAAAATATTTTAAGTGGAGAAAAATATATACCTGATTTTCTGCAAGGGGGAAATACCTAAATCCATATTGCATTCTGGATAAACATCCCATTTTTCTTTTGATATCTTACTCGTTATGCATTTTTTGCAAACTGTTAAAAAATATTAAACTTTAATTAAATATTATAGAAAAAACCCATAAAAAGTAAAGAAATTTGTCATGTAATGAATTTTTTGTTTTAATTCATTACATGAGAAATTTCTTTAGTTTTATATATTTAAATAAATTTGATTAATTTATGTTTAATATTTTTTAAAAGTTTGCAATAAGTGCATAACGAGGAAGGTATCAAAAGAAAAAGGGAATGTTTGTCGAGAATACAATATGAATTTTGTTGCCCCCTTGCAAAAAAATCAGGTACATATTATTCTCCACTTAAAATGTTTGAATTGTTAATTATAGAGACATATCTATACATACATACATAGATATTAAAACGATAATGTGGGAAGAAAATGTATAGAATCACAACTAGTGTCCTATGACCTTGACAAGAACACTTATATCATTATGGCGGTTGAGGCGAAACTATCATTTTAAGTTTAAGGGTTCTGAAGTTTTTTTCTTAAAAAAAAAAATCAGTTTATATGGCTAAGGATACATTGTTTGTACTCTCTTCATCCTATTTTCTATTAAATCGTGACTATTAGAGGAGTCCATTTTTTAAAAAACATATGTTTATTCATTAGTTATGTATATTTGGAGTACTTTTCGTGTAGTTTTTAAATATATAAACATTTCATTTTTATAAATTTAAATAATTTATATTAAAATTCATAGTTTCAAGCCTTACAATTTCACATATGATAATGTTACGCCCCTAGCCTAGACCCTGGGTCTGGCCGACACTCAAAGACCATTGTTGGTCTTGAGCGGACCTTTGTCCTTGCTTACAAAGTGGAAGACTTAAACACAAGAGATAACTCATAAAATAACTTAAAAGATATAATTAGACAAATTGACAACTCATGTCTGAAACGTTTACAGCTAAAATGAATAAGAATAAAGAACTATTCTATCTTTTTATGAAGCCTATAATAAAAGAGGGATGTTGGGAGAAGACCTCCAATTATCCTAACAACTGAAAAGTGAAAATAATGCGATAAAAGATGTCTTCTAGAATGTAAGGAGGCTCACTAAATGACTCTGAGCTGCTCACCTGGATCATCGTTGATCCTAGTATCTTGCATCTGCATCATAAGAGGATGCACGCAAACTGGCATCAGTACATTGAATGTATGAGTATGCGAGTTTGGAAGTTAAACACAACTTTAGGTTGAAAAGGATGTAAAGGGAACACTAACCTTAGCTCTTCTCAACTAAATGAATAACTTAACTCAACTAAAAGCAATAAGACACATGCAATATATATGAAGCTTGTATGACAGTGGAAATACTTTGTTCATTTAAGAAAATTCAATAAAAAACTGAACTTTACTTATGGAATGAAGTACCTACTTTCTGTGGGATCTAACTGACAACCACAACTATGAGCCTAAGTGGTGATAGATCCCATGCTACTAGAAGTATCAAATACCTTGTCGTTACATAAAAGTACTTAACTTAGTGGAGCTAATAGCTTAACTTAAGTGATCATCTAAAAAGTATGACCCTTTAATAACCATGATGACTACATGGTTCATTGAGACTTGAGTTAATATAAACTCGCATCCCATATCGATGCTCAATACTACTCCCAAAAATATTCTTAGCTCATTTTTTTTAAAACAAACTTCTTTCATTGGGTTGAGATAATTACTCAACACTTAGCTTAAAAGCTCTTTTGTGATCGATATTCCCTTTTTTGTTCAAATGTGAAAAAGATTATGCACTCTTAGGGAATACTTTATTCCCTTATAACATTTGAGAAATGAACTCAACTCATTACTTGTTACTAAACTTGAAACTTGAGTTTCAAAAAAAATTTAAAACGTTGCTAAAGACTCTTGAAAACTTTAAAGTACTTTGCTTTGACATTCTTTTTAATTGTTAGACTTGACTCTTGACTTTTTTCATGTTGTTTAGATGTACCTAATAGTTTTAGAATCAACTAAGAAACATAGCTACATCACTAGGGAACTAGTATGAAAAGATGGGGGAATAATAGGGAGAATTGGCGACCCTGGCACTCTGAGAGGCGTGGGGCGCCAGCCCTCTAACATCAGAGAGCGGGGTGGGGAATTCTTGCTGGCGCGGCGATCCAGAAGCCAATGGAAATGACATACCTTTGGGGCTCTAGGAAGCGCGACATGCCTGGGCTATCCCAAGGCGTTCTCCGTCTTTTCTCCGTCGTTTTTTATTTTTAAACCCTCTAAAATTCAATGTTTCTTTCCCCAAACACCTTGGATCATATTACTATCATTATACTATAGACTCAACCTAAAAATACATCTGGAAACATGAATCAAACCATCAAGAAACTTCAACAACAGAACCATCAAGAACTCAACGAAACTTTCAACGATGTTCTTCAAGAACTCAATTTCATAACATTAAAAACTTGAATTCACTGAATTAAAACATGGTTGGCGCGTGGATGAACTAAACCAACAATATGTGATCTCACATACCCTTTTTTTGATCACCCTTGAAGAATTCCACACGCAAAGCTTGAACGTTCTTGACGATCTTGATTTCTCTCCCCTTTTCTCTTCTTTTCTCTCTTCTCAAAGCCCTAGCGTAAATTCTATTTTTTCAAAATAGAACAAAGGTATGGTTTTACCCAAATTAATTTATAAAAACGAATTAATTAAATAAGGTAAGGAAAAAACAACTTTTTCCTTCCCAAATCCGGATTGGGCTTTCCTTAATCCAACAACCCAACTTTCGAAAGACATAACTCACTCATCCGAACTCGGAATGATGCAAACTCTGCGGTACTGGAATGGATATTCTAAGGTCTTTCCAACCATATTGTAACTATACCTAAATCATTCTGATCTTGGAGTTATGATCGTTTTAAGTTTACTAAAACACACTTTTTAACTTATTTAAATTTTCCAGATTTTCTTATTCTTTCCAAAAATATGTATATTCAAATTTTAAACTCTTTTCTAGTTCTTTCTATTTGCGAGATATTACAATATCTCCACCTTGGGAACATTCGTTCTCGAATGAGGTTACTCTTACTAGACTTAAGGTAGCAACATCAACTTCAAACACCCACAAGCAATTGTTGCCGAACAACATGTGTACTATAATTTGGATAGTACTTAGAAGAAACTTTGTGCCTTAATCTGCATTTTCTCTGGATTTAAACAAATGTAAATGTCTCTTTTTCATGTCCTCTTCATCTTCCCAAGTAGCTAATTCAACAAATAGGTTCCTCCAAAGTACCTTGACTGATGCTACCTCTTTTGCTCTCAACTTGCGAACTTGGGGAACTAGGATTTGCACTGGAATCTCCCCATAAGTAAAGTTATCTTTGACCTCAATATTCTCTGCTGGCATGATCAAGGAAGGATCACCCATGCACTTCTTAAAAATGGGTACATGAAACACCAGATTAACCGCCACTAACTCTTGTGGTAGCTCAACTTTATAAGCTACTTTCCAATCCACTTTGAAATTCTATATGGACCAAATTAACAAGGACTAAGTCATTACAACAAAAAGGGATATAACCACAATTAAAAATTAAATTAGCATCCATAACTATGTCCGATATAGCTATTACAAGCCAATGCACTTTGGCTGCGGTATCGAGGGTCGGCAAAGACTTTTGCAACCATTTGGACAAAAGCTGATAAAGTCAAGTTCTTTTGCTGTTAAAACTTATTTGATTTAGTGGCAATTGGTTGCAACAATTAAAAAGTCTACAAAATCCAATCTAAAGGGGTTAGTTTTCTCAAGTAGCATCCATTTATACATAAAGTCAAACTAAGTAAATTGTCGCTAAAACAGATTTGTTCTAGGGGCAATTGCTTGCGGAAATTAAGATGGTTATTAAATCCCTTAAAAATATTAAACTTTTGTGGTGTACATTTTATAGATGGTAAATCCTACTAAATTGCTGCTAAAGCGCATAAGTTCTACTGGCAATAAAGATAATAATAAAATAAAACTTACTACGACAATATGTTCATGTAGCGTCCATTTTGATGGCTGGTAAATTCGATAAAAATGTCGTTAACGCTCATATCTTTAATGACAATGGTTTGGTGGTAACTATAAAGGCTAGAATATCCTTTTGAAACCATCTTAATTTCCCCCATTTAGCGTCGAATATTTTTGTCAAGACAATTCACTTAGTTTGACACTAAAATTCATAAACTTTAAGGACCAATTTTTTAGTCGTAAATAATAATGGCCACATCCATTGATACAATTATCTTGTTCGCACTTCTACCGATAAATCCAACAAAACTCAATCAAAAGAGATCCTATTAGATGTAATAATAACTGTTAAATGCTAAAAATATATAATAAATTCATAGAAAATAATTGATCTCATGACAATTACACAAAATAAATTATTAATCGAAACTATAATATCAGAACTTTAAAACTAAATATATATTAACCAACCAATCATATACTTATATAAAAGAGAACCTTAGGCCCGCCTATGTGGCGCCACCAGAAACCAAAATTCCCATTTAAATTTATTTATTTTATAAACTAGTCTTTCATTTTAATGAAAAGTAGTGACTTTAATGAAAATTTCTGACTTTTATGAAAAGTTGTGACTTTTATTAAGAGTTGCGAGTTTTGTGAAAAATTATGACTTTTATGAAAGGTTGTAACTTTTTTGAAGGGTTGTAACATTTCCAAAGAGTGGTGACCTTTCTGATAAGGCACAATAAAAACTTGTTCACCCTACCCTATGTTGTCTATAAATAGAGGAATTTCTTGCCACTATAATTTGTAGGTTTTCCCCCACAATATACGGTAGTCAAATTCAAATAAATACCTTGAGTTTTTATGAAGATCGTTTCGTTCGTGAAATTTTTCATGGATCTTCAACTTTACTATAAGTCATAGTGATTCATCTAACTATATTGTAATTTCTTTTCATATTTTAATGACCTTTTTTTAAATCTGTTAAAGTGTCAGCAAGGATGATTGAAAATCCATCTTCTTTTTTATCCCATTATACATGCCTCTTATTATAAACAAAGAAAATTAATTTCAATTGCAACGCGACATTACGACTCTTAGACCCGTGGGTGCACAACTCATAACGTTGTTGAAATGGTTGATAGTTGAATTTATTACATTTGATTATTTAGTAAACAAATGTTTTATTTCTGTCATATTATTTGTATGTTTTTTTGAATTAAAATATATTAATTATGTTTCTTATAAAGTGTATTTTATTTCTCAAAGGTTTCTTTCTACAATTTTATGAAGCTTAATTTTTTACTATAAATTGTAGTGATTCACGTATCTATTGGAACGTCTTTTTTGCTATTTTTGTGACTTTTTTTTTATTTAAATATCTTCAACATTTCAGTGATGAAGATTGAATATTTTTTCTTTTGTCCCTTTTTACAAGGTTTCTGCATGTACTTTTGGAAAAATTGTTTGTGGGTTGTGCTATATTTGATGGCACAAAACAACAAATATTTGAGAAGTAATACAAAACCAATGATGAAGTTTGTTAAAAAAACAAAATAATTGCTCTCTTGCTGGCAACAGTTAGTATATTATTTTGATTGTTTTTTCTTAGGTATAAACATTTTATATGACATTACACTATTTTTATAATATTTGTATAGAGACATTTTGTCCACATCTTTTATTGCATGTTAACTAATTTGTCATACTTCTTGTTCTCTTCTATTTTTAGCTTAATAAGAGATCATGTTTTCGTGAAACTAACAAATGTCCAAAATACTCTATCACAAAAAGATTTTCTATCGGCAATAAATATTTACATTCACAAAGAGTGTTAAGACCTTTAACGACATTGATTAATTGTCGTTGAATACAATGTTGTTATAGACTTTAGGGACATTTATACAGAGTACCAATTGCCTCTAAAGATACATATTTAATGAATTTTTTTTAGTGATAACTTATTCTTTTGATAATTTTTTTTTTGATAAAGAAATAATATCTCTTTCAGGCTTCTTTCAATTAAATTTGTGAACTATAAACTTGGACATAGCCCGAAGAAGACTATCTTTTTTTAAAATAGAGAAAATGGTCAATAGTCCCCCCAATCTATAGCCGGATTCCCAACTACACAGTCATACTTTACGGGGGTCCTATCACCCCCCTGAATTTTATAAAACTGAAACTATTACCTCCCTAAACGCTTAGCTGGCAAAGTGAGTGTATATCACTCTCTTTGAGAGAGTGAGCACAAAAATTTAATATTAAAACTTTATTTTAATATCTATTTTGAAGAATATATGTTTTTTTTTATTTATTGTCTTCTTCTCCACAGCAATAAAGATCAAGTTCCTCCACCATTCACCATCTCTAAACAATCATTGCCACCACCATCTTCACCGGATTCACCATCTCTAAACAATCATTGCCACCACCATCTTCACCGGATTCACCATGGTTGATTTCACACAAGCTTTTAAAATCTCATGTAAGAAATTTTTATAAACCATTCAAATCAATTAAAAGTAAAATGAGATCTATTTATATCACCTAAAAATGGGATTTGGATCATATTTGGAAAAAAATATATCAATTTAGGTTTATATCAAACCAATTGAACTCTCAAATAAGATTCTTTTTATTTTATAGATTCTTTATTTATGAATCTCAAATCTCAAGCAACCAATTACAAGTTTCTTACTCACTTTTCCGGAGAGAATTTGGACTTGTTCTTCCTCTCTATTTCGCTCCCCTCCCTTTTTTTAGTTTTCTTATCTCCACTGTTACCAGTGAAAATCTACCATTGTTGCTTCCTCCGACGAAACGTCACTATTGTGGCTGCCTCCGTTGAAACATCACCATTGGCACTGCCTCCGAAGCGACGCCATTGCTGCCTCTGGCGAAATGTCACTGCCTCCGAAGAGACGCCACTGCTGCCTCCGGCGAAACGTCTTCATTGTCACTGCATCCGACGAGAAGTCACTGCTACCTCCGGCGAAACTCAAAACACCAGCCAAAACCCTCCCACACCTCCTCTCATCTCTCTCTTGTTCCTCATAATTCTGATTTGATGGACTTTGGTGTTTAAATTAATGGTGAAGTCATTTTAGAAATTTGAAGGAATTAGGAATGAAATTGCTTTAGGATTTGAAGAAATTGGAAGAGTATAGGAAAAAGACAAAGGAATTATAAGAAAATTGAAAAAAAAAATAAATTAATTAACTTTCTACATGTCGAACGCGTGAAAATCACAGATCAATATAGATGGTGTGTGGCTTTTAAAGGGTGTAACTATTTCAGTTTTATAAAATTTAAATGGGGGTGATAGGACCCCGTAAAGTATGAGTGTGTAGTAGGGAATCCGGCTATAGATTGGGGGGCTTTTGGCCATTTCCTCTTTAAAATATCTGAAACATATGCCCTTTTCTTCTTGATTGTAAGGAAAGAAAGGTCGTTTTATTATTATTATTGGATATTTTTGTGTTCAAGTGCTCACAAAATTATGTTGTGAGATTTTAATATGTTATGTGTCAATATTTTAATTTAGTATATCCCGTTGTGAACTTCTAATGTCGTTCTTTATTACTTCTTAGAATTTAAAATTTTACATAACATCTTACCAACTATTTCCAGGGAGATTTTCTCAGACTTCTTTCTTATAATTAAAATGTATCTATGACTCACAATTTTCGTATAACAAAAATAATTTGTTTTACAAAATATAGAACTATAAGATTTCGGAGAAATACTTTACCTTAAGATAAAATGTTTTTGCCAATTATATATAAAAAATACAAGTATTACCGAATGATCATATGTAAGCCTAATAAAATAGTTCAATTCCGTGTGAAGCACGGATAATTTACCTAGTATCATTATATAAAAAATCCAATAAAATAGTGTCTTCAATGAATTTCCACAATGGTTCGCCATATTAAAATATTTTATAGGCATCATTTTTTAAAATCATACCGCTTGACCTGAAATAATAAAATAAATGTGTCAAAAGATGAAACTCAATTAAAAAAAATATCAAGAGATCAAACAAGTTCTCATACTCTAACAGAATATTTACTAGACCAAATGTTATATAAAAAAAACTATGTGCAAATACCAATGACCCTAGTATGAAAAAGACACTTCAGTATGAAGACATTCACAACCTAGACAAGAAACAAAGAAAAAGCAGAAGCATATTCATAGCCTAGGTAACAAATCATGAAAGAACGGAAGCACATTAACAACATAGCAGACTAGATATACAATACATACACATACACACACATACATTAATTAATTTATGTCTAAAACCCCTTATTCAATAGGTACAGAGAATCGATAAGATTTACATCAGTATTGAACACTCAAAACCTATTTAAGATATAAAAAAATCAAACCAATGCAAACAGGCAGCAAGCTAGAGAATGATACTAACAGAAAGTTCATACATAGGAGGATAAGATCAGTCCACGAAGTAGCTTTTAGTAATTAGACCACTAATATGCAACTATACCAACAAATCCTATAGTTAAAAGTATTACACTTCGCGGCAACAGCTTCATTTTGATATATCAATATGTGTATCTTTTATATTTCGTGATCAACAACACTAACCTACAGTTTGGTTTGTATGAATCGAAGCTAGTAAAGTAAACCAACCAAGGGTTGTGGTCGTATCCCAAGGGAGTGGTAGTGAAAGTAGTAGTTACTTAGAATTTAGTTCTAAACACTGATAGCTCATGACATTTTTTAGTTATACAAAAATTAGATTCAATTTGTGACACCAAAGTGTCAAATATCAAGAAAAAAATATTTTTGTCACAAGTAGTAGAATACCAAAAATAAAGGACAAAACATGTATTGGAGAGAGTTCTTGGGGTTTGACCGCAATATATGTTGACACAAACTAACGGGTACATGATTTTGATATGAAACTTTGCAAGACAATGGTGACTAAGCTAAGCTTTAGGTTAAAGTAAGTTCCCTCTCGGGAAACTTACCCCATAGCAAATGGGTTACTTTGGACCCCACTCGTCTAAACTACCAGCCTACACCTTTAACACACCCGTACCATTCAATAGAGGTTGCTTGGATATGCGTCTAGGGCTCACCTTCTAGGGCTGAACCTCATATCGACCCACTCCTCAGTCTATTAGTCTACTGGTCTTGGTTTCGCGACCTTCCACTCGGGAAAGGCGAAAATACATGGGTTGTTTTGTATATGTAAGTACATACCCATTATATCAAACCACAACATTAACTGAAATCAGAATTAAAATGCATATAATCCTATCAGCAAGCAAGACCCAATAATAATATTAACACATATTTGCTAAATCACACCCCATGAATGGGTTTTTTTTTACCACATGTCAATCAATAATCAAATATAATTAAAATGATAAAGGAATCAAGTGGGTATAATAGATCAAACCTTAAAAACAGCAAAGAAAGGTAAATGGAGAAGTACCACTTCAAACATTGGAAGAAGAACTTCTTTCTTCAAGCTTCTTAAAATCCCTCTCCAAACTTGAGAGAAAACATAAGACTAAAGTTTCGAATATAAAAGTTAAAGTTTATACATTTTGCTCGCTAAGATTTTATTCCAAACATTAAAAGAGTTCAGTGTTTATAGACTTCAGATTTAGTGCTGGTGGATGGACTCGTCATCTTTAGTCATGAATCACTGAGATCTCCCTTTGTATAGTTCGTCGCCATTTGTGGCTTGCCTTTATATCCATGCATGTGGTATCATTGGACTGAATAACTCTGCTTCGCGGAGTTATTCAGTGAAGCTTCGACTACTAATTTTCTTCACCTTTTGATCCACCTCCTTCACGGCTCATTTGTTGTAATAGAAAACGGAACTTTGCTATACAACATTTCACCAAGTGTGCTTGACGAGGCGTACTATGAATCTTTAGCTCTTTTCATCCGCTTTGCGTCTTAAGTGTTCATGCTCCTACCAAATTCCCCAATACCTTAAACTTAGAAGTTTTATCAAATATTTAGATAAAATACACAATTGAGGACACTATACGCATTAAATAAGGCCCTAGATGAGTCCGATTTGAGGAATCATCAAGCCCAGACCAAAACAATTAGTATAGCAGAACATGGTACCCATGCCATAGTATGTTGGAACGTTGTTATATGATCCCATGTAGTTAGGTTGGAAAATGGAAATCTGATCCCATCTTTTTGTCGGAACATGGCAATCTGATCCTAGTTAGTTATGTTGGAACATGACAATTCTATCCTTTAACAAACCACAATCACAAATGCAAGTACACTCTCAAATTATCCAATAAAAAAGTGATTCATTCATATAGTCGTTCATCTACCTCTTTTACAACAAATGTGATCAATAATGCAACATTGATATACATACAAGTATCATAATGAAGCATGAACATACATACATTACACAATCATAGAATCACAAACATCACCTACCTCAATTCCAAGTTTGAATCCTCTAAGAAGCTTGAATCTTCCCTTTTCGTATTCTTTCCGCTTGTTCTAGGTCTACAAGTAATAAATATACGCAAGGATCAACAAACAATATCCGATTACCTGGATTTAAATCAATAGTATCAGCCCTAGGTCAACCCTTGCTCTCATGTATCCAAACAAAGGCTTTCCACCATAGTTTCCAATTCAAAACCCTCCCCCATTATTAATAACACAAGAAAATAAATTCCACGAATAGAAAAATAGATTCGGAAGGTGAAATTCTTAGCTTTAGCCTCAAGAATGGTGAAAAACTCTCAAGAAGTCGTATGGGGTCGTTCCTTTGCTCTCAAAGTCAAAAAGTGCAGAGTAAGATGTTTTAAGGGTTTATTTACGACTTTAAGTTGCGTCTGACCCACCACAACAACACCCACCCCAATATAGCGGCCCCGTCAGAGACACCAAAGTCGGCATCAAAGTTGCTTGCACGAAATAATGAGCCATTTAATTAATTCCAAGACAACCATTCCATAATACACCTCTAACCAATGGCACTAAGAAATTACCGTTTATGATAAGATCGATTTCAGGAGTTCTACTCGCCTGAATTTAATATTGTTAAGTCATACAGGTTCCTTAACATCTTATCTAAAAACTCATGTAATCAACATTATAAATGAATCACCCGATTTATACCATATTTCCCTACACCTTAATGACTTTGAATTTTTCCAAATCTAGACTAGGTTGAGAAAAGTTTTCTGGCCCCAATTCTTCTCCCGTTGGTTTTTCCCTAAAGATGGAGATCAAGGTCATCACAAAGTGCAATATTACAAATAGGGTCTAAAAATGACAGTATGTATGTACACGTTATCCCCATAAGGTAAAGGTTGTTTCCAATAGACCCTTGATTTAAGTAAAAGGAACCCTTCCTAACAGATGCAAAGAATATCTCTCCTCTTTCTACTTTCCACTTGTAAGGTTATTATATGAAACTCGAATTCAAAACATTAGCTATCTAGAAATAGTGATCGGTTTCTCGTGTATTAAACATTGAATGTTGAATGCTTGAGGCAATGTCACAAATCTTTGGAGAATATAATATAGCATAGATAAACTGTAAAATCGAAAAATAAAAATATTTACAATGTATTAGGATGTAAGTAATAAGTAGTATTACATTGGTACTGATCATCTTATGTTTGACATTTTATTATTCGAAAGAATTTTTTTAAAAAAACACAAGGCTTCTAAAACATTAAATATATGTCTAATAGCTTGTATTAGATAGTATACCTGTGTTTTTTCGCTTATCATTCAATGCATACCAAGAAAAGTAGAAAACGAAATGAAGTCTTTTTTAATTTATGGGATCTAAGGAAACATCAAGCATGCCTATAAAAAGGCAGAAAAGTGAAGTTGACTATAAAAAGGGAATTGTGAAGTTTTCTACGAATGTCGAATCTTTCCATCATCTCCTCTGCGGTTCTCAAAGTGGACATTTTATTATGTGATTTAATCTCTATTGTAGGGAGATATCAATAACATTGGGGAAAACTCTTTATTTTTCTTTTGTGTGGATATTAGTTATTTGATATAATTGAAGCCATTTTTTTCTGTTGTTTTCTAGAAACCATTTCTTGTATATTGGTTTATATGTAATTTTGAAATATTTGATTTGTCTTCTACTAGTAAATGTCACCATATCATTATTAATGATTCTTTGTTTAAGGAATTTTTTGGCTCTGAATATACCAGTGATACACTGTTCATGCGTGGAAATGTATGGCCTAATGAGTTTGAAACCTCGTTGGAAGATGCTAAAGTTTTTCTGGCTGAAACTGGGGCTGACATCTCTAACTTTGGTCCCTTATAACATGGTTTTAGAATTTAATGTCGCCTTGCTATAACTTTGGTTCCACAAATGGGCTCTCTTAGCAAAATATCAAACGGAGTTATATTTAATTTGTTGTTTATTGTCTGCAGAAGAAGATCAATATAAATTAGGCTCTGTAGGCCCGTGAATACATGGTTAAATGTTTTGAAGATACGAACTCCACTGCAAGCTTACCTTATGGACTCTTTGTCTGTAGGATTATTGTTGATTCTCTTGCGGATCTCTCTGACTACAGTTCTACGTTTATTGATGCTACATATAATACTCGAACTATTTCAAGAATGGATATTGTGTTTAATAACGAGAAATGGTATTAGAAGGAGTCTGTCCAATCTAGGGCTTATACACCTCGGGCTACTAGAATCTCTGCTGACTCTGCATCATTGCTACTCAAAGAGGCTGCACACATTAGGATAAGTCTCGATGGTCTTGGATCCTATATGTAGGTTTTAGAGGATACCCTTGGAAAAGTGCTACAACTCCACAAGGAATTCAATATTGATATTGTAAAGGTTCGGCTTGAGATGGGAGGACTTAAGAAGGATGCCTTATGTTAAATTAACACCATTCTTAAAGAAGTCAACCCCATCAAAACTGGAGCTGACTCTTCTAACAATCAATTAGAGGTCACTATGAACACTTTATATTTCTCTTTCCCTAAGACTGTTGAGAAATCTCTTAACACTTTCTAGTGAAACATTAAGACTATGACCTTGTTCGCTTTTGTTTAAGACACTTAGTTTTGTGGATATTTTTCTCCTTATCCGTTGGACTGTATATTTGGAGCTCCTGACCCTATACTCTTTGTCTGTTTAGTTTTTGCTTCTTTCTCTATGTCGCTTGTTGTTGCGTTATCCTTTTCAATTATGTAAAAGGGGGAGAACCTATACAGGCATACAGAAAGGGGAAGCACTAAGATAGGTGGAGAACTCAAGTGACAATTCATCCAAGAACAATCGAAAAGGGAAGTCGTCTTACACTTTCATTAATTATAGTTGTCAATATAAAAAAGGTGGAGATTGTTAACTTGTTATCTTCTTATTAATGACAAATCACAGGAAGAAACAAAGAATAATATGATCACCTGAGTCATTACAACATTACGAAAAACAACACATAGCCAAGGATCAAATAAACTACGTAATCCAGTCTTGATTGACTAAGCAACCAGAAAAGGCAAGAGATCTTCAATCATGCCGAGAAAAAGGCTAAAGAAGGAAAAGATATATTAGCAGATCAATCAACCACGACTTATAGAAAAGAATAACAAATCAGCAAAATTCAAGGAAGATCAGACAGGGTCTTAGGATATAATCCAACAAATGAAGGAATTGATTTAATCACGTACGTATTTCATATGGACATGATGTAGAAAATCAATTCAATTAAATCAAGGAATCATCAAAGGATCCTTGATTTACAATGGGTTTTAAAATCGAGCATCACCTCTCAAAGCTATTTAAACCTATCTCTTCTTATATAAAAAAATACACAACTTCTCTTGAGCTTATATTACGATCTTGTTTTATCTTTCATCAAGCTTTGTAATCGCGTGAGTGAACATAATTGAAAAGAAAACAGAGAGAAACATTCTTTGTGTAGTCAAGATAGAATTTCTTATTTGCATATCAGAAAGGACCAAGTTAAGGGAACTCTGTACTTTTCAAGGCTTACTTCAAATGCTCTAAAGGAAACCCTTGAAACCCAAGGGGACTTGACTAGGTACCACATCGGTGGTTCAAACCAGTATAAACTTTTTGTGTTATTTATTTTGTACAAGATACTTTTATTATTTTTTATTCCACTGACTTGCAGCTGAGTCGACTAACCATTATAGGTAGCTGACTAAGGAAAAATTTAATTCACCCCCACCCCTCTTGTATATCACATAGTTCAACAGGTATGTCGAGTATTTCCATCATCTCCTCTTTGGTACACAAAGTTGCCATTTTATTACGTGATTTAATGTCTACTTCAGGGAGATATCAATTACATCAGTGCAAAACTTCTATGAGGTAAGTTGTGTATTGAACTGTGTCCAAAAATATGCATGGGATTGAAGCTATTGCTTTCTGTTGTATTCTATAAACCATTTCTTGTACATTTCTTTATATGTAATTTTGAAATATTTGCTTAGTCTTCTCCTACTAAATGTCACCATATCATTATTAATGATTCTCTGTTTAAGGAAGATATTGGCTTTGAATTTACCGGTGATACAATGTTCATGACTGAAAATGTATGGCCTGATCAGATTGAATCCTCGTTGGAATATGCTAATGTTTTTCTTGCTGAAACTCGGGATGACGTTTCTCACTTTTGTCCCTTGTGTCTTTGTTTTGAGAATTGAATCTCACTCATATTTTGGTTTCCACTATGGTTCTACGAAAGAACTCGCTTAGCAAAATCTCTAACATAGTTATATTTGTTCTTTATTGTCTGCTGAAGAACATCAATATAAACTGGGTTCTATGGGTCCGCAAATACATGGTTGAATGTTTTGATGATACGAAATCCATTGCAAGCTTACCCTATGGACTTCTTATCTGTAGGATTATTGTCGATTCTCTTGTGGATCTCACTAACTAAATGCCTACATTGATAGATGCTACATATGATAATGGAACTTTTTCAAAAATAGATTATGTGTTCATTAACGAGAAATGGTAAAAAGGAGTTAGTGCAATCCAGGGCTGATACACCCTAGGCTACTAGAATATTTGCTGACTCTGCATCATTGCACCTCAAGGAGACTGAATACATTAAGGTAAGGCTCAATGGTCTTCAATTCCATATGCAGGTTTTACAAGATGTCCTTGGAAACTTTTTGCAACTCCACAAGGACTCAATTATCAATATTGGAAAGCTTCGTATTGAGATGGGAGGACTTAAGAAGGATGCCTCTCATTTGGTTAACATTATTCTGAAAGAAGTCAACTCCATTAAAACAGGAGCTCACTCTGCTAACAATCAACTGACTGTCACTACTGTTGAGAAATCTCTTTCCACTTTCTGGACGAACATGGTCAACACTGATCTATTTTCCCTGAAACATTAATATTATGACCTCATTTTCTTTTGTTTAAGACATTAAGTTTTGTGGAGATCTTTCTCCTTCACTTTTGGATTGTATATTTGTGGCTTCTGACCCCAATACTCTTTGTCTGTTTAGTTTTTGCTTCTTTCTCTATCTCGCTTGGTGTTTCATTGTCTTTTTCGCTTAGGTAAAAGGGGGATAATCTATACATAGGGATACAGAAAGGGGAAGCACTAAGACAGGGGGAGCACTCAAGTGAAAATTCATCCAAAAACAATCGAACAGGGAAGTCGTCTTACACTGTCATTAATTATATTAGTCAAAATTAAAAAAGGGGAGATTGTTAAATTGTTATATTCTTATTAATGACAAATCACATGAATTAACAAAGAATAATACGCGATCATCATGAAGTCATGACAACATTAGGAAAAAAGAACACAAAGCCAACGATCAAAACAAATAGAATCCAGTCTGGATTTACAAAGCAACCATAAATGGAAAGAAATCTTCAATCACGAAAAACAAACGGCTAAAGAAGGAAAATATATATTAGCAGATCAATCAACCACGACTTATGGAGAAGATTAACAAATCAGCAAAATTCAAGGAGGATCAGGCAATATCTCAGGAAATCATCAAGCAGATAAAGGAATTGATTTCATTATGTACATATCAGTTATGGACATGATTCAACAAATCAATTCAACAAAATCAAGGGATCATCCCAGGATCCTTGATTTACAACTCCTTGGGTATTCGAAAAGATCATCACGTCTCACAACTATTCAAACCTCCGTCTGTCATAGATTAAAAGTAAGCAACTTGTCTTGAGCATATATTATGATCGTGTTTTATATTTCATTAAGCTTTGTACTCATGTGAGAGAACACAGTTGTAAATAAAAGAGAGAGAGCAATTCTTTAAGTAGGTTTACCAGTAGAGGAAGTGTCAAGAAAGAATTATAATTTGCATATCAGAGAGGACCAAGTTAAGGAAACTTTTTACTTCTCAAGGCTAACTTCGAACGCTCTAAATGAAACCCTTGAAACCGAAGGGGACTGGACTAGGCACCACAATAGTGACCCGAACCAGTGTAAACATCATGTTATATTTATTTTCTGCAAGATATTTTTATTGTTTCTTTATTCTACTAACTTGCAGGTGAGTCAACTGACCATTATAGGTAGCCGACTAAAAAAAATTTAATTCAACCCTCCCCCCACTTGTATATCACATAGTTCAACATGTATGTTGATTCTTTCCATCATCTCCTCTTTGGTACTTAAAGTTTCCATTTTATTACTTGATTTAATCTCACTGCCAGGAGATATCAATTAGATCGGTGCAAATCTTCTTTGAGGTAAGTTGTGTATTGAACAGTGTCCAAAAATCTGAATGGTATTGTGCATGTGATTTAGTATCTTTTTTTCATTTATATTCCCTCTTTTATGATAGAAAAGAGGCTTAGGTATATCCAGTGTAATTAAGTCGAAACTACCATTCTGATACTTTGGGCGTCAACTATTTTTCTGTGGATGATGATGAGCGCTTTCTTTTTCTTCTAGGTGGAGGTTAGTTATTTGATGTTATTGACGCCATTGTTTTCTATTTTATTCTGGAAACCGTTTCTTGTATATTGCTATACATAGAATTTAGAAATATTTGATTTGTCTTCTGCTAGTAAATGTCAGCCTTTTATAATAAGACGAGGGTTTCCCAAGTTATTTAACTTTTCTTTTATATTCTTAAAGTAACAGTTAACATATCTACTACTGTAAAAATCTCCATATAAGTTTACTCTATTGGCTTATACTTATCAAAGAATCAAGCACCTCAAATTTTTTTACTAATGTACTTTTATTTCATAAGTAAAACTTATGAATTGCTAACCTATTACCAACAATTTTTGAAAAATCAATATTTCTTTACCAACATATTTTCTCTACGTTACTAATATTTCTAGCTGATTGCTAATGTAATTTTTTGTTATGGATTTTTTCAATTGATTACTTACAAAATTTAAAATATAAACAATCAAATTTACTGACCTATTTGCTAAACGTTAGTGAAGATAATAACCAGATACCAACAATGTTTTTGTTGGTAAATTTGCCAACGAAAATGTTAAGAGCCAATTTTCATAAATTACCAACAAAATCTTCTGGTGGTTACCAACAAATTTTTGGTCTGTAAGTTTACCAATAATTATAATTTGTTCGCAAAATTTACCGACAAACCTTTTTGCAAAACTATGATTTTCATTAATAACCGTTAAATAACTCGATTTACCAACCGATTTGATAGATTTACCAACGGATATTTTTGTTCATAATTATGCCTTATTTTGTAGTGTGAGTCACAATAGAAACTCATAACTTAAAATCATAGATTTGCCTCAATCTAAGATTACTTGATACGGGTGTTGATAGGAAGTTGCATATAGTAAAAAAAAATAGTTAAGTCGTAGGCAAGTTGATGAAAATATTTTTTTGAATAAGGTAAAACAAACAAGAAAAAGGAAAAGCCCAGATCATCTGTGTTTTATAAGTCATGGAAGAAATAGTTGAGATTTACTATTATTATCATCCAAATTTGTCCAAATATTATCCTTATTTTTCTAATTCAAAAGAACTCTTCACACATTACCTATTCAAATTATAACAATCCAAAAAAAAAAAATTTTAACGTCTTTAATTTTATGTTAGTTTCTTTTTTTATTCCTTTATGAACATTTAATAAAGAATAGACAAACCAAGGTACTTTTTGTTGTGTTTTTATTGCTATTGATATGATTTTTTTAATATTATATTGTTCGTATGCAAATCATGGAATGTATAAAAGAAATATCACTGATTTTGATAAACGGCAAGCTAGGATTAAGAGTGTTTTGACACGTAGAATTTAAAAAAAACTATACAAAGATGTCACAATTATTGAAGAATGTTGTCATGGATGTGAAAAAAATTAAATCATTTTAATTAACTTCATTTTGGGGGGTTGATTTTTATTTTATTTTAAGGATGATGATAAATTATTTGTTCTTGTGATTTCATGATCTTGGAGTTAAGATTTTCTTTGTTACGTTCTTTTCTATGTTTATTTTATTACTCATCAATGTCTATTGTCTGCGGTCGGTATCTTCAAACATACTTTGTTAGACTACTGATGAAGCTGTTTTTTATAATTTTTGGTTTTCATTTTTCTAAAAAGAAAACAATGATTTTGATAAATAAGTTGTTGTAATTTCACATTCTAGAATTTTGATTTTCTTTTTCGTTCTTTCCAATGTTTTTCAAAAGATTAGTTAGAATGTAACTTTGGGGAGGGGGGGGGGGATTCATTATTATTTTCGATTCAACTTTTTATTTATTTTGCATTTTATTCTTGTAGAATTGTTGACTCCCAATTTTGACCTTTAACTATTCCAAAAATGTTATTCGATTAAATACGTATTTTTTAAAATATATTTCGAGTTTTAAATGTTATTTGATTTTATCAAAAAATATATATTTTAGTATGCATACTTTATAAAAAAAATCATTTTAAAAATAATTTAGAATTATTAATAAATTTCGAAATAATTATTTTAGAGAAATTTTTAAAAATTTAAGTGAGTTTAATTGATAAAAAAACATTATAATATATATAGTATTTTAATTGGATATCAACTTTTCAATTTTCTCCAAAATCATTTAAATCTTAGCTTATTCTGTTCTAATTTATTTAAATTCTAGTATATTCAATTCCAAGTGTATTTCATTTATATCGACTCTTCCATTCCAATTCTAGCAATTTTTTATTGCAATTTTAGCCATTCAAATCCAATGCAATGTGATTTTGAGATTTCTTCTTATAATCTAGAGCATCCATCTTTTGATATTGAATCTCAGCCCCTCATCTCTTTAATAATTAACAGTTCAGATTCACCCATCCTTTCTTTTGTTGTTGATATCAAAATACCTAAACCCTGACTATTCCATTTTTCTATTCTTCCTCGCCTCCCTCTCTAGCCGCCGTATCTACCACCTTTTCTCTCCACCGATGACTCTCTCTCTCCCTTTGCCTCTTCTTCTCTCTCCTCCCTTGTCTCTCTTTACGGCAATGGACAGCCGAAAGGCGAGGAAAACAGAAGCTCCGGCGAGTCAAGCAGCCGCTGGCTTCAACTGTTTCTCTCCTCTCCTTTCTCTGCTGTGGCAAACGAAAGAAATAGGCCATACAAGCAATGAAACAGCAGCAGCCAAGCAACTCCGGAGATGGCAGCAGTGCCAGAAGCCCCAGCCGGCGGAAACAACGCAACTAGCCGGCAAAACGTAAACAACAACAGCAGCAGTCTTCTCCCGCACAAAATCAGCAGCCAGCCAGGGAAGATCAGCAGTGAACAGACAACCTCTGGACTGCGTGCTCAGGCAAAGCTAGCAACCAAATGACGCCAGCAGCGGCGCCCAGTCGCCTGCCTCCTCTCCCCTCTTTCATTTACGAACAATAGCTCCGAACCAGTGAACAAGGTGAACTCCGGCAAAGCTTTTGAATGTTTCAAACTGGTCAAAAGATATCCATTTAACCGATCCGTCTGAGTACATTTCTTTTAAAATCATTATCTCATCTTAGAAATTTTATTCTTTTTCTTATATGCAATGTGATGAAAGTTCTATGCATGTTTGTTGTAGAAGTTCTTTTAGTCCTAAAATTGAACAACTATTTATGACTTTTGAGATTTTACAAACTGTTTATGTGTGATAGAAAGTTGAATTATAGTGTCCTTCATGTGCTTGCTGTCTTTATCGCTTAGCTTATTGTCTGCTTCACAAGAATACTGTGTTGAAGTTTTCTCTTATATTTTTAACAATACCTTGACTGTCGATTCTTGGTTAAGTTGATATGTTTGATTATGAAATCACTGATTATCTTGATGAGATGTACCTATTGTTTATTACCTCCAGTAATGTCATTTAATCCCATTAATTGATGCAATTTTACTTGTAGTAGTGGTAATAATTTTGTATGATAATTTGGATTGCTACTAGAGTTTATATTGAATCTAGACATATTTCTCATTTCTTTTGTGAATATATCCTTGCTTGAAATTGATTGATTGATACTAAGATGATTTTTATGGTATTGTGCCAATCCGGACAGATTTCGTGTCTCTTGGGTAAGGTAAATTTTTCTTATTATTTTATTTATTAATGTTAAATGATCATAATTTCCTTCATTGAAGTTTAATTGATTCTCACTTGTTATATTTTAGTAAAAGTATATTTGATTGAACAAAAAATAATTTAAAATAATATTACTTATTTAGTTTATTTTGTAAATAAGGTAAATAATATGTGGTTCATCCTAAGTAATTTCTTGATATATAATACATGCCCTCTCCTCCACTATATATAGAGATGCCCTTATTCTAATTAGGATAGGATTTTACAATCAGAAAACGACTTAGAGGCTTACACTTAGCAATTATCAAAAACTCTCTCCACTCTAAAGAAAAGAATAAAAACAAAAGTCTTGTGAACTCTACGAGGATTCTCCAATCGGTTTTGTTGTGTTCTGGTTAATATTTGATTAAGTTTGTCTGCATCACTGATAAATATTTCTTGTTAAATTGGTTATTTGTTCCTCCATTAGTTAAAATTTCATCTTGCAGTATTACGTTGAATGTTGTTGTGTGTTAGAATGAACAAAAGGAAGAACTCGAGTTAGTTTGCGCTCTTCCTCTCTCTATGTGAGATAATGTCTATGGTTATTCTCTATTTGTTTTGATCTCCTATGTATGTTGCTTTTGAATGCATGTGACTTTGCTGTTATGATTATTTTGCCATTATATATATAGATATCTATCTCTTTGTGTGTGTGCGCCCGCGTTCGTGTGTGCATGCGTGTCGGTGTGTGTGTGTGTATGAACTTAGAGTTCAAAATGTAGAAGAGAATTGACGGATCTATATTGTTTATTTTAATATTGTATTTTTTTTCTTGTGTTCATTACTTTGTCTTGTTTTCTATGTATAAATCTAACTCTCTATTATATATGAAATATTTTGGGATGGTTCAAGGGGAATGGGAAATTACATGCTAATTGTTTCTCATTTATTTTATTAGGTGTGATTGATATAAAATCTTCCTATGTCTAAATTTCTTGAAGAATTCAAAAATATTATAATATCTCTTAAATAATCATCTAAAATCAACCATTGATTTGTATTTGTCGTATGCAATATCCAGCGGGTGTAATAAATATTTCCTTTATGAGAAAAATGTAGTAAATATTTGTTTATAAATAATATTTGATTCCATGCATATACGACCTAATGTTGCATAAATTTTAATTCATTGTTCGAGCATCCCGTTGGTTAGGCCCTTTAAGTGTCGAAATCTGCCTGCATTTTACTCTATTTAGAGATCATGTTTAGGATGTAAAAATTAATTTTAGTACCTCATTTAAGGGCATATTTTGGGATATAAAAATAAACATATAGGATTTAACGCTATCTACAAAATAAATCATGTTTATATGTTAAGGCTTATGGCATTTTAACTCAATTCTCATAACTTAAGTCTTATGGTTACATATTTTCTTAAATGCAAATTTATTAGCAATCATGACTCCAGGAAATATGCAATATGTCTAACCTTTGAATAATTTAGAATCATGTTCTTAGGTATTATTAAGTAATTTTCAGCATGTTGAAAACATATGATAATTGTCAGCGTATTTGATACAAACTCGTAACTATTTCTGTATTACAATGGTTTTTGGCCAGTTAAAATAATTCAATTATTTTCTATCATGTTAAAAAACAGAGTTACTTTTATGCCTTTTCTGTCACCGTACCAAGACATCTTATCTAAAAGATAAAAATTAATAACTCATGTTTCCCTCCTGCATGCTAGTTTGCTTGGTAAATAAATTGTCCTCCAATCTGAAGATAAAATTAATCCTTTACCGTATATCTTCTACTTTTAATTTTGCCACATAAAATATGATGCATTTTGAATAATGTTTTGTCACTTAAAACCAGCATTGACCCTAGTAATGTTCTGCTTGTTTATATTATTTTATTACTTGTTATTTAGTCTTTATTATTATGTTTTTTGTTTGCATACATACCTAGAATAACACCTTCACAACTATGTGTGTTTGAAAATATGTTTAATTAAATTTAGAGGTCAATGTGATATTTATGTGCTAAATGCTCGTCGTATTTGTTTGACTTGGTTTCTAGGGGGCCTATTAGGAGTATACTTTTTTCATTCAGTCTAAAACCTCCTTAAATAGTAGTCCAATGCCTTTAGGAAATTAAGTGAGGGCGCTATGCACCTTTTAGGACGTTATGCATGTGGTGGTGGGGTAGGGGTACTTTAGTTCCTAAAGAGATGATGACATTGCCTCGAGCCGTAGACGAAAAATATCTGTTTTGTCTTTCCCTATATTGAAGCCGCTTTTGATCCGTAGAGTGTTTTAGAGTCTCCCTTCCCTTTTCCCTTTTTAAGTGTTGTAATTATATTTATTTGGGGTGGTTTACTATATAAAATAAAATTTTGCTTTTGACTATTTAATTGTGTAATATTTGTCACCTCGCTTTTCCCTTTATTATTTGCGTACTATTTGTTTTGTTTTATATTACGTTATCACCTAGTCACGCATGCTTAAACAATTAATTAAAATAATAAAGTGTCTAATATTATTCATCACCTAGCTGGCATGTTTAAATTGAATAACCTAAATGAAGTGACCATACCTGCTACTTTTAACCCTCCCACAAAAGTTGCATGAGGTACGGTTGGGATCCACATTTGTGGACCTCGAGGGATACCTAAAATCTTTCTCTCGAGGTAATTTGAACCCTTACACTGATCTCTGGTTCGTTGAACTTAGTTAGATTAAGTTAGGTTAGATAAGTTCCCTAACGTGCATCATTTCGTTAGGTGGAGACACCTAAAAACATTTAGAAGTCCCAAAAGTTTTGTTAGGTTGTGATTAAAACACATTTTGCGAAAAATGGAGCGCGACAATGATCATTTTATTGCATTTGTCCCTAGTAAAAAACACTACTATATTTTTATGCATTATTAATTTGGGATTCTATGATTAAATGAGGTGAGTTTTGCAATTTGGTTCAACATTTTTCTCTTTTCTTTCTTTTCACTTTTTATTTGTTAATTCATTATATATTATATTTTGGTGAAAAAAATAGTTATTGTATATCAAATTTTTTATTGGAATTTGATTTATGTGTGGTTAATATTTTTCTTATAGTTTTCAATAACTGCATAATGAGGAAGGTAAAAGAGGAGAAAGTTCAACTTCGTTCAAAATGCAATACAGATTTAGGTATTGTCCCCTTGAAACAATCATGGATGTCCTCAAATTCTAATTTTTTATTGTCTTTTAAATATTTTTGAATAATTATATATTGTGATTTATCTCTTTTATTTTACTTCTAATAAGTAAATTTAATTTGAAAAGACACCAAAATTGTATCAAATAAGGTAGAACACAGAGAGTCGTATTGTTCCTTCGTCCTATTTTATGTGAAGGTATTATTGTATAGAGAGTCAAACAATATTTTTCTTTGATTGTAGTTTTCACAATTTACTTTTGAATAATTTTTTATCTTGACTTAAAACATTTTTTAAAAATATTTAATATTTTTTAATTTTTTCTAAGAATTTGAACCCGAATCATTACGTTGAATGTACGAGTATGCTAGTTTGAAAGCTATACAAAACTTAGGCTTGAAAGGGAGTGAGAATGATACCTACCTTTCCTCTGTTCCACTTATGATTTACTAACTCTTTATTCAATATAGACAGTTAAAATAAATGCAATATAAAGAAATGCTGACTGAAAGCATGCTTAAACCTTTAAGTATATATATACAAGTACACAATAATGTCTGAGATGTATATAAATTACAATACTGATGTATATGAAAATACAATTCTGCTGTGTAGAAAGATGCAATGACTGATGTATATAAAATACATTTACCTGAGGGAGTTCTCTAACCGACAACTATTACTTAAGAGCTACAGTGATGATACAGCGGTCAACCGCATGCTGTCAGCGCATCTTATACCCAATCAAAGGTACAAGACCTCAACTGCCTAATGGATCCACTAGTAAACTGTGAAAATGAATCGTCTAAAAAGTATGATCCTTTTCTACCCATGGTGGCTAACATGGATTATGGGGGCTATGAGTTATCTAAACTCTCCCCAAATCGGTGCTCAATACTACTCCAAAAATATCCTGACTCTTATGTTTAAAAACATACTGATTCTGTGGTTTGATATTAGTGCTCAAAACATAGCTTTTAAAAAGACCTATTTGACATCATAGTTTCCTCTTCCTTCTATTAAGACTAGCCATAGGCTATGTGGAAGTCTAGCTTCCCTTCCTTCTAAGAAGTTTGAAAACGTTTTGCTCAAACTCTTAGGGACTACATAGTTCCCTTATAACTCTTGAGAATTGAACTCAACTTGATACTGTTTGCTTACTTGCAACCTAACTCTTAGGGAATACTTAGTTCCCTTATTGCTTTTGAGAAATGAACTCAACTCTTTACTCTTTTTTGACTTGAAATTTAAGTCTTTAAAACAATGTGAAAATGATTGTGAAAGACTTTAAAAAAACATGATAAGTTTACTTTGACTTGCTTCTTAACTTCTAGATTTGGTTCTTAACTGCCTTGACTTTTATCTTAACTTTCCTTGAAATGGATTATGGATTCAAGGATCATGATCTCATGTTTATGGGTGATTTCATGATGTTTAGATGTGCTCTAGAGTTTTGGAGTCAACTAGGAATGAAGGGTACATCACTTAGGAACTAGTACGAAAAGATAGGGAAAGAACGGGGTCTCCAGGGGTCGTGACGGTTTGAGAGGCGTGGAGTGCCATAGCCTGTCCTCAGGCACTCTAAGAGACGCGGCAGCGCCAGAGCTTGACGGACAGACTCTGTCCTTAGGGGCTTTGGAGGCGCGGCGCAACAGCATCCTCCCAACAGGTTTTCCGACTTTCTTCCTCATTTTTCATCTCTAAACCTTCCTAAAATCTCATGGATTCTACTCCAAACACATATAATCCTTAATTAACTTATTACACAATGATTTAGACCCAAAACCACTGACAGCGATCAAGAAAAACATCAAATGTTTCATCAAAAGTTTCAAGATTTCCTTTCAATTTAACTCTAGTTGATGTAATGAATAAAGTTAGAGGGTGGGTGAAAGAATTCATCACCAAATGATCTCACATACATTGTTAGTAATAATCCCCGACGAAATACACAAAGTGAAATCTTGGTGTTCTTGCGTTTTCTTCTTCCTTCTCCTCTTTTCTCCTTTCTTTCAAAGACATAGTCTATTTTTCTAAGTGCGTAAACTTAATGGGATTAGTTTATACCCCAACATATTAATCCAAGACGAAATAATTAATTGACTTAAGGAAAAGACCAAACTGCCCTTATTAAATCCGTTTTTGGAACTTTCATTGCTCAACTGCCCATCTTCTAAAAGTCATATCTCACTCGTAAAACCTCAGAAATTCACAAACTTGATATCGTTGGAAAGATATTCGAACGATCATTCCATCCGTATAAAGAACTCACTCAAACTTTTCATGAGATGGATGTTATGAATGTTTGAAAATGGCCAAAGCTCATTTTGAAATCTGGAAATTTTCCAAATTTCGTTAATTATTTCCAAATTTGATCTTTCTTGTTTTTTTCTTAGCTTAACCTTATATTATTTAGAATCCAAGATGTTACAGTATAATGCTTTGTTTTAAGGGCTGATCACCAAGTGTAAGAGATCAGAGACAATATGTCAACTAAAAGAAGATTGAGTGTGAACTAATTGAAATTCAAAAAAGGTGAAGCCGAAAAATTCGCTCGTAAGGATATTGCTATGAATATAAGTCCTGACATGATCATTGATACTCCACTATCACCTCCTCCTCCTGCTGTTGTTGTTTCTACAAACTCAAGGAGAAATGAGGATTCAATTTCTTCCACAGTAAATACTACACCACTTGTTGTTTGTGATCAAGTTCCGAATCGACAAACACTTCGTCTACCTCTTCTCCTTCCAGTACTACTCGATATAATGTGTTCATTCGAAACTTGAACATAATCAACAAGTACTATTACAATTTCTTCCATTGTAAATGCAATAGTACTTGTGATTATGATCATGTTTCGAATGAATACATTATATCGAGTAGTACTGGAAGGGAAAGAGGTAGACGAAGAGTTTGTTGATTAGGAACTTGATCACGAACAACAAGTGGTGTAGTATTTACTGTGGAAGAAATTGAATCCTCATTTCTCCTTGAGTTTGTAGAAACAACAACAGCAGAAGGAGGAGGGGATGGTGAATTATCAATGAGCATGTCAACAATATTATTAATATGAATTTCCTTAGGAGCTAACTTTTTTTGGCTTTTTCTATTAGACCAAGCTCAACTAATTCTCATCTTTTACTTGAGAACATGTCTCTGATCCCTTACATTTGGTGATCTGACATTAAAATTAATCATTATAAGGAACTTTTGTTCAGTTCCATATATATATATATATA
>NC_028637.1:37147493-37172694 GCF_001406875.1 Solanum pennellii | reverse complement strand
AGGAAAAAAATTATAGTTCTTTCTATTGGTTCAACATAGCTTAGAGTCAAAATTTTGTACTTGTATTTAAAAATTTTACTCATAATATGTGAAATTATTAGGCTTGAAACTATGAATTTTTATATAAAATCTTTAAATTTATAAAAGTGAAATGTGTATAGATTTAAAGACTACACGAGAAGTGCTCCAATAAACATTGGTAATGAATCAACATTTGTTTCATAAAATATTGTTGGACACCAAATAGATTAACACTTTAACACAAAATAGTGCGGAGGGAGTACAAACAATGTATCCGTAACTTAATAAGCTAATTTGTTTTCTTTTAGAATTCATAATCCTTAAAATTGAAATATAGATCAACCTGTACCGTTGAAGTGCATAAGTACTCTTGTCAAGGCCATATAAAACTAGTTTTTTTTGTACCGCTTCTTGCCACATTGTGGTTTTAATTATCTCAGTTACAAATCATTCAAATTTTTAAAAATAAAAATACATTTTTGAAAATTACATGAAAAATATTGCAAGTCAATATAGTGAATGATTTAAAATGTTTGATTTTTTTGAGTGAAAACTATAGTTAAAAGAAAATATTATTTGACTCTCCAAATAGTAACTCATACATTGTAAAAAGAGACAAAAGAAGTATATAAATTTATTTGTTCCACTTTATGAATACAATTTTTATGTTTTTTCAATAAAACTTACTTGGTTGAAGTTAAAAACAATATATGCCACTATAACTAACAATTCAAACTATTTTAAGTGGAGAAACATATATACATGATTTTTCACAAGGGGGCAATACCTAAAACCATATTGTATTCTGGACAAACATCCCATTTTCTTTTGATATCTTACTCGTTATTCATTTGTTGTAAACTATTAAAAAATATTATACATTAATCCAAGTTCATAGAAAAACAAACACTAAAAATAAAAGAAATTCGTCATTTAATGAATTTTTATTTTTAATTCATTACATGAGAAATTTCGTTAGTTTTATGTTTTTTTAATGAAACTTGATGAATTTATGTTTAATATTTTTAACAGTTTGCACTAAGGGCATAATGAGGAAGATATCAAAAGAAAAAGGGGATGTTTGTCGAAAATACAATACTAAAAATATCAGGTACACATACACACCCCCCCCCCACACACACATATATATTGTTAGTGAAAACAGTAAAATGGAACAAAAGTATAAGATTACAATTGAAAATAAAACGAAAAAATAAGTTTCTTCAGGCTGAGGCACGGATATCTCGCTCTTTTTAAGGAGATTAAAGCCCACTGTAGCAAATGTTTTCACTAGTTCAGCTGTAGTCCTCTTTGACTTGTCCCCTCAAGAATACAACAGCCTTCACAAAGTATAACTCAACAACTCAAGATAAGACTTGAGTCCAAAGTTATACAAAAAGAACATCTCTCTTCAAATAATAAGAACTCTCTTTGTATTTTGACCAACTCTTTCACTCTATGTTTTCTCTTGTATATTGTGTGTACAAAACTAAATGAAGACCACCACTATTTATACCTAAAGAAGTCTTCCTAGCAATGAATAGGAAGATAATGGAGGTAGTAAATTGTGAAGATAATAGTCTTAGGAGTTAGATATGTTACAAAGAATAATAGGGAATAAAGAGTTATAATGGAGAAATAATATGGATAACTAATGGCTAAGATTACATTACTTGCTGCCAGAGTAACAACCAGTAACATCAGCATTCAGCACTTACTCAAAATAGAGTAATGCTCCAAGTAACTGCCCAATGGTTAAGACAATAAGTATCCACCAATGAACAATTAACAATAGAATGCAATACTTTGACTCCAACCATTTTTTCAAGCAGATTAATGTACTAAAATGCTAAAATCAAATTCTAACAACCAACAGTTCCCCACTCATTTTAATGTTTTCAAAGAGAGTATATCTGTTGAAGGAAGACTGCCAAGCATAATGAAGGTGTCCTCTGCATTGAACCTCCAGTTAGTAAAACAGTAACTTTTACTCAAGAATCGTAGTGGTCTCAGACTTGAACTATGACTGCTTAAGGGAAATAAAGTATCACTGCTAACACATAATAATCAAGGTGTTGACAGGAGCTTTAAAGTAAGCACGTTATGGATATGTGTTATCCCGATTTCATGAGTGCATTTGAGAATAATCTCCATTCTCATAGGAAGCGACTTCCACACATCACATGGTGAAATTTGTCGAGAGTTCTCTGGTAAAGTTAACACTCCACCTATACAGGCTACATATATTCATTAAGAGTTTTATCAACTCAACCTTCATAAACTAAAGTAAAAAATGCACTTACATCATACGTAGGGAATGAGAAGATAGTGCATTTTTCACAACAAGTCATCAGATGATTAGTTTTTTCCTTTGAACTTGGTAATAGGATCTCTAGTCCCCAGGTTGGGTTTCCTCATATATGACTAAGGGATTTATAGGCTTCAATTCCATCCCCCTCGATGTGCTCCAGACCTTCTCTTTTTAAGGTCTTAGTAAGAGGATCTGGAAGATTATCACAATCTATGACATAACCAACATTAATGGTACCATTCGTCAAATACGATCTTACATTACTGTGTTTCCTCCTTATAGGTCTACCATTGTAATAATGGTTTTGAACTCTACCAATAGCAGTGGTGCTATCACAACGAATTAAAATAGGAGGAATTGGTTTTTCAAAATAAGGAATTTGAAATAAAAAGTCTTTTAACAAATTCGCTTCCTCACTAGTTGAAGCTAAAACAATTAGTTAATCCTCCATGGTAGAGTTAGCAATTATAGTTTTCTTTTTTGATTTCCAACAAATAACACCACAACCTAAACTAAAGACATAACCAGTGGCAGAACACGAATCACCTGATAAAGTGTTCCAATCTACATCACAAAAGCCTTCAAGTACAACATGATGTTTTTTAAAGAACATACAACAATTTTTCGTTTCAATCAATGTTCAATACCTGACTTGCTTGTAAACCTGTCAAGTATCCCTACTGCATATATCAGGCCTAGTGCAATCAGTCACATATATCAAACTTCTGATTATACTAGCATATCCCTTTTGATTTATGACATCATTTTCACTTTCAACAGGAAATAAGTGAACATTTGAATCAAAAGGAGTAGCAACATGCTTGTAATCATGAAATTTATATTTTTTCAAAATTTCTCAACATAATGTGACTGGTCAAGGAAAATTCTCTCACATGTTCTTGTTATTTTATTCCAAGAATAAAATTTGCCTCACCAAGATCTTTCATATCAAAATGGCTTCTAAGAATATTTTTACCTTCATCAATAACATTCATGTGAGCAAAAGATCAAGAAATCATCAACATATAGGCAAATAATCACATGTGAATTATTCCAAGACTTATGATATATACACTTATCACACTCATTTATGTTAAAACCATTTTCAATCATGCAGGAATAAAACTTTTCATGTCACTTCTTGGGTGCTTGTTTCAAGCCATATAGGGATTTAATAAGTTTACGTACTTTGCTTTCTTGGTCTTCTTCAATGAAACACTCGTATTGATCCATATAAATTTCTTCATTTAGGTCTCCATTTAGAAAAGCAGTTTTTACATCCATTTGATGAATATGCAAATAAAAAATTGCAGCCATATCAATTAAAAGTCTTATGGATGTAATTCTTGTTACCAGAGAAAAAGTATCAAAATTTTTTGGGCCTTCTAGTTGTTTAAAGCCCTCTGCAACAACCTAGCCTTATATTTATTAATAGATCCATCTGGTTTTAATTTTTTTCGTATGATCCATTTACAACCAATAGTTTTACAACTCGGTGGTAAATCAACTAACTTCATAGATTTATTAGAAATCAGAGATTTCTTTTCATCATTTAGAGCCTCTTTCCAAAATATAGAATCATGTGAATATAGTGCTTCTTTCAAAGTGAGAGGGTCATCTTCAACATTCAACACATAAAAATCAGGACCAAAATCTTTTTCTACTCTAGGTTTTTTACTTCTTCTTAACTCAAAATCATTAACTTCTTTATTTTTCAAAGTTGAAATAGAAGAACTAGGTAGTGACAAAATATTTTATTTAATGCTTTGACCCCCACTTTTTTTAGAAACAAATGGAAATTTATTTTCATAAAAAATAGCATCACCAGATTCTATTACAATATTATCTTCAAGATTAAAAAATCTATAGGTTGTACTATTTGAATCATTACCAAGAAAAACACAAGTAGTAAATTTCTTATCCAACTTTGTAATCTTGGGATCCATTAGCCTCTCAAAGGCTAGACAACCCCAAACTCTTAACTATCCCATACTTGGATTGTAACCTTTCCACAATTCAAAAGGTGTCGGTTTTGACTTTTTATGAGACACACGATTCAACACATAACAAGCAGTTAAAATAGCTTCACCCCAAAAATTTAAAGGTGCCTTTGACTCAATAAGCATGACATTAGTCAATTCAACCAAAGTTCTATTTTCATTTCTGCTACTCCATTAGATTAAAAAGAGTAAGGAGGAGTAGTTTCATGAATTATTCAAAATGATTTTACAAAAGAATTATACTCATTTGATTCATATTCACGACCTCTATCACTTCTAATTCTTTTTATTTTTCTTCCAAAGTAATTTTCAATATCATGGAGATAAGTTTTAATATTCTCAAAAGCATCACTTTTATTTTTCATCAAGTAAACATATGTTAACTTAGAAAAATCATCAACGAAAGTGATAAAATATCTATTACCTCCACGAGTTAGAATTCCACCAAGTTCACAAATATCAGTATCAACTAATTCCAAAAAATCAATTTTTCTTTCAACTTTAAAATGAGTCCTTTTAGTGATCTTGGCTTTACTACAAGCCTCACACTTTTCAAAATTATTTTTAACCATTGGGATCAATCCTAAACTACTCATAACTCCAACATAGTGATAATTAATATGACACAAATGAGGATGTAAAAAATTGGTAGAAGAAAGCATATAAATAGAAGTAGATGTTTTTTTATTCATCTCTACATTAAACTTAAATACATCACATCACATACATACCCCTTACCTACAAAATACCCTTCTTCACTATTAAATATTGATCAGATTCAATAATCTGTTTAAAGTCTGATTTATTAAGAAGAAAACTAGACATCACTTTGTTTCTCATAGAAGGAGTATAAAGTACATCTTTCTAAGTTAATATCCTCCCAGAAGTAAAACACAATTCGACATCTCCCTTCCCAAGCACTTGAGTAGTGTGAGCATTACAAAGCATGATGGTTTTGGCTCCTCAAAATGAGTATATTTTTTAAGCCAGTCTTTGTCATAACAAACATGACAGTTTGCACGTGAATCAACTCACCATCCATCAATATTTTAAACCATGTTTATGTCGGTAGTCACCATCACAAAAGGTTCTTCGGTAACATTTTCCTGAGGGTTAGGACCATGTTTTCGGAATCTACATAATCGAGCAATATTCTCACTCTTGGCACAAACAAAGCAAGGTGCATTTTCATGAACTTGGTGATTTTGTGCTTGATTATTTTCACCATTATTTTTTGGGAGGTCTACCATTATTTTTCTTCAATTTTTGTTCTTACGCTTCAAAGAAGTATTTTTGTGAGTTTCAGGAGTAACATTATTCGAAATAATTAAATTTACATTCTTTATCATGTTGTTCTCTTCTATTTGTAAAGCTGCATCTTGGCCCCTTGCTTCTTCTTCCATGCGGATTTTCATTATCAAGGTTTCAAGTGAAGTTTCCTTTTGTTTGTGGCGCATAGATTTTTGAAATTTCTTCCTAGAAGGTGGAAGTTTATCTACTATACCACAAAAACTAAAGTAATCTCCAATTTTAACCTCTTGGGACCTAAGCTCTCCAAAAATCATGATAAAGTCTTTATCTTGGTCTACCACCTATTTGTTGTCCACTATTTGGAAACAAAAAAATCTACTAGTTTAATTTTTTCGCTCCAGCCTCTTCGGTATCATAGTTACTCTACAATGCCTTCCAATTTATTTTTTGCACTAGAGTAAGTTCTATCATAATAATCATAAAAATTATCACATAGACCATTAAGAATATAATACTGACACTTATAAGAATCTAAATCGTACTTTTCCACTTTCTCTAGATGAGAGATAGTTTCATCATCACTCATAGAGGCAATGTCTTCTTTATTAGGATTTTTCTCATTTAACACATAAGAAACATTGAGAAGACTTAAGTAGAAAAGTACTTTACCCTTCCATCTCTTAAAATGATTACTATCGAACCGATATGGTTTGTTGAGGTCTCCCATCTTGACATCCGCAGTTGTTTAAATTGTATCCATGTTGAATCTCTTTAAAATTGTTAGTGAAAAACCTTAAAATGTAACAAAAGTACAAGATTACAATTAAAATAAAATGAAAAAATAAGTCTCTTCAGGTTGAGGATACATGTAGGATGACATATCATACATGTATGTCTATTTTACATATCATACATGTATGTCTATTTGTTCAAATTTATACAAGTTTAAGTGTCTACTTGTGCACACCCAAAGTTGAAGGGCATAAATGTGATTCGAAGCCAAGTTAAAGGGCACATTTATGTATTATGCCTTTGAAATAGTAACATGGTTTCATGTTAAATCACTAATGTGTTTCAAGTGCGTTACTATGTTCTTAAATTCTCTTGTTTTTGATTCATTTACCGATATCCATACATCTCATTCTATGATCCGTCAAGATGGAACAAAATACTTCTTGAACGGAAGGGAATTTTATTGCATCGCTGATCAGCAAAAGGATTATGGAAAAAGCTCTGCTTCCAAACATGTTCAAATTCGGAGTTTTTATGAATTCCCTTTATATACCCCTATAGGTTTTGTTATCAGTTACCTTAACGGTTTATTTTTCATTGAAAAACCTGCTGCAATTTTAAACCCCAGTACTGGAGAAGTAAGATATGTTCCCAAGTAAATGATAATAAGTCTCACTTTTACTATTGGTTAGGTTTTGAGCTAAAAAAAATAAGTACAAAGTTCTTTTGACATGAGATGGTAGCGGATTGTACATAAAACTATGTGTTTTACATTAGGCATTGACAAATCATGGAGAAAGACTCAAAGGATTTCCAAATCTATTTCGTACAAGCACGGGGTTTGCATCAATGGAGTTAACTATAGGTTTGTTTTCCATGGAGTAACACTTCCTATAGATGCATTTGATATTAATACTGTAAGTTTTGAACTTATTGTATTGAATAATTCATCTAAGTGGTGGTATTACGAGTTGATAGAGGTGAGGCGTAATCTAGCAATAATTAATTGTCAAAAATGGTCATGTTAATATATACACTTGAGGGTTTTAGGGCAAATTCAGAAATAAGAAGAATGGGAGAGTCATATCATTCACTATCGTACAATGTGGAAGCACATACCACCAAAAATCATACTCCATGTCATATTATCATGCATGTTTTGTGATGGGCAGATTTATTCATCCTCAACTTAGAGTCAGGTGCTTTATGCTTGTGTTATGATATCACAAGAAAGAGTTGGAAAACATTAGAAATAAAGGGGCTTCCTACGACCCACCGCATTAGAGGCATTTATAGTTATAGAGAAAGACTAGTTATGTAGAAATTAAGTCTCTTCTGTTTTAGAATTTTTTGCAATACTTATGTTATTTTAATGGCATAATACATATGCTGGACCCAAAACTTGACTTCAAATTTTAATTTCGACCTCCAACTTTCATATTGCACAAATAAACATGTTAACTATTTAACCTTTTAATAAATAAGCATGTGAGCCCTACTTGGAGAAACGCGTGATGTGCACATATTTTGAGCTAGTTAGGAGTAATTTTCGAGGACCACAACAGTAAAAAAAAATCTGAAATGATAACTCTACCCTTAATGAATCCCTTATATATATATTTTGTATATTTCCAAATCAGTATCTCATTTTATTTTTGTTTAATTATAAAATGGACTTGTAAAATATTTAATTAGTTTTACCCATTAAGTGACTCACTAATAAACGTATGAGTGTTTGCATTTTACTCTATTTGGCTCCACAAACAGCGTTTTTATTTATTTAAAGGTAGGATAGTTAAAGTGGATGTTTGTGCATTATGAACTTGGAGGGCAAAGTTAAAATTTGCAGCCAAATTTAGGGTCCAAATATGTATTATGCCTATTTTTATTGCATCATGATACTAAACATCATTTCATGTCAAAATTGTATCTAAAGAAAAGTATATGCCAATACAATTTTATTTGCAGAGGACGATTTTTGTTATGCTTTATAAATGTCAACTCCCAGTCGTCCAAGTTAGACATGGGGATTTTAAGGCAGACACATATCATTCATTTTCCTTCAATGTGGAACGACGAAATATCTCAGGACCTAATTCATCTTGAAATTTTCAGTGGCATTCTTGTTTTCAACTTGCAATTTTCAGTTATATTCAGTTGCCTTTTCCTTTTCGACTTGCATTTTTAGTCAAATTCTCTTGATTGCACGTCATTACTAGAAACTTACTGATTATTTCAAACACCCGAAGCATTCAAATTTTTTTGTTGCCATCTCTATAGGTTTAGGACATAGAGCTAACTCTTGATCATCTGAAACCTCTAAAACATCTCTGTTTGCAGCAGCTTTTTAATGACCAATGTAACCTGAATAAATTGTTAGCATTTTGGTTAATGCTGATATGGTCCGTATTAGATGGTCTATTATCCCACTTCATGGACCCATTATTCCACTAATGGGAAGGTAGTTAACTACCTAATGGGATAATGGTGAACTACCTATTATCCCACTAATGGTAAAGTGGTCAATTACCCATTATCCCACTAATGGAATTATGGTTATCTACCCATTATCCCACTACATACCTACTATCCTACTAATTGGTTGGTAACTTCTCATGAACTCTTAACCATTCTTGATGGAAGTACGGTTATAAATAAATCATTTGGTTCAAAGGTCCCTAAGCACATTATTTCTAAAAACTCCATACCATCTAAGAGTGAGGTTTTGAGTACTTAGAAGATCTTTGGAGAAAATAAGAATTGTAGACTCCGACTATATCTCTAACAATGGCTGGAGGTATGTCAATCATTCTATATTTCCGCTGCGCGTCATTGCTCTGTAATCTCCAACATTTGGCATCAGAGCGGTTGAGTTTCCTATGCTTTGTTAAATGTCCGAATTCTCTAAAGTCGCTCAAATGATTCTTAAAAATTCAGGTCTTGTTTTGAAATTTTTGAAAACATTTTCTAATAATAAAATACAAAGAGATTGTTGTTTTGTTGCATAATGTTCAACAATAAATCTTGTATATGAGTTTGATTTAATGTTTAGTGATTCATATAATCTTACTTGATTTAGATTTAGCCACAATAGTCTTAATGAAATGATATTATATATTTTATTTTGGATCACTTAAAGAATTAATTTTCTAAGTAATCTAGAATTATTTGATTAAAGTTTAGCCACAACATCTTTAATTAAATAAAATTTTAGAAGTTAAGGATCACATGAAGAAATTTAAGACATTAGAATTGTAATTAATTATGCATGAGATGATAATTTAATTTCTTTATTATTAACTTGCATAATTAATTAAGATTAAAATATTAAATACTTTTCATAATTACCCACATGAATTATGAATGAGTGTTTAATAGTTTTGTCATAGCGATGGATTATCATCTACTAAATTTATAATTTTTTTCATATATATGAATGTAATTGAATTAAAAATTTAGCTCACAGGCAACTTTTATGTTAGTAGATTCAACTTTATATTACTTGCCTCAAATTTATGTTAAGTATGTATATTTTTTGCAGTTATGCAACATGCAAATTTTTCTGATATTTGTAATATTCCCGAATTGAATGGTGAGAACTATAAGATTTGGAAGGAGAGAATTCTCCTTCACATAGGGTGTATGAATATTGATTATGCTATCAGGAAAGACGAGCCACCTATTAATGAAAACAACACTCAATAAGACATTTTTCTTCATGTACAATGGGAATGCTCTAACCGTTTAAGTGTAATGTTCATTAAGAGCAAAATCGCTGCTGCTATTCGTGGTTTTGTCGAACAGCATAACGATGTCAAGGCATTACTAAGTCTATTGACGAACAGATTGAGACTTCAGATAAGGCACTTGCCAGCACCTTAATTATGAAATTCTTATCAATGAGGCTCACTAGTGTGAGAAATGTGCTTGAGCACATTATCAAAATGCGAAACTTAGCGGCTCAACTAAAGATTCTTGAAGTCGAAATGTCTAAAACCTTTCTTGTGAATTATATCCTAATTACTCTACCTGCACAGTATGGTCCCTTTAAGATCTCTTATAACACATAATGATAAATGGTCTATTAATGAATTCATGGCCATATGTTCTCAAGAGGCAGGTCGAATACTGATGGAAACAAGGAGAAAGTGCATTCATGACTACTCAAGGAAAGAAAACCAATCAAGCCAACAAGATCTAGAGGAAAGACACCACTTGAAATTGACATAGAAAGGGAAGTCAAGTGTCGCTTCTATAGAAAGAAGGATGATATAAGCCAGGATTGTGTCAAGTTTAAACAATGGCTTGTTAAGAAAGGTACTTCTATCTCTCTTGTTTGTTATGAAGCTAATATGATTGATGTCAATCATAACACGTGGTTGATTGATTTGTGCTTCTACAATCCATATTAGGAATTCCTTGTAGGATTTAAGAAACCTTTGGAAGCCAGTGGGAGCTGAGCGAAGCATCTATTATGGACAAAAGATGCACTCGCATGTGGAAGCTATTGGGCCATGCAACTTAGTTGTTAATAGTTGTTTTATTTTATAGCTGTAAAAGACTTTATATGTTCCTAATTTTGCTAGGTATTTAATTTCAGTATCAAGACTTGTACCTTTGGGATATTCCTTCTTTCAAGAAGGGGATTCCAAACTATTTTATAAATATAAACTTATTGGATATGGTACATTGTATGATGGTCTTTTCTCTCTTAATTTAAAAAATGATTCCACTCAGATTTTTATGCATGTAAAATCGGCACAAAAAGATGTCTAATAAATTAAGATTTCTCTATCTTATGGCATTGGAGATTGGGACATATCTCCATCGATAGAATTAAGAGATTAGTTAATGATAGAGTACATAGTACTTTAAATTTTACTGATTTTGATACTTGTACAGACTGCATTAAAGGCAAGCAAACTGGCAAGTCAAAGAAAGGTGCCAAGAGGAGTTCACTATATTAGAAATCATACATTCATATATATGTTGTCCAGATATGGATGCATATGGTTATAAATACTTTATCACCTTTATAGATGATTATTCACGATATATGTATCTCTACATGCTTCATAATAAGAGAGAAGCATTTGAATCCTTTAATGTTTTCAAGGCTTAAGTAGAGAAACAATGCGAAAAACAAAATAAGATTGTAACAACTGATAGAGGTGGTGAATATTATGGTAGATATACAGAAGATGGACAAGCACAAAGTCCATTTCCAAAGTTTCTTCAACAAAATGGTATTGTTGCCCAATATAGTATGCCCTGTTCTTCGGACAAATGGTGTATCAGAAAGAAGAATCGAACATTATTGGACATGGTGAGTGGTATGTTAAGTAGATCTAAGCTACCTAAGTCCTTGTAGATTGAATCTCTTAAGACAGCAGCATATATATTAAATCGAGTTCAAACCAAGGTTGTTCCAAAGACGCCTTTTCAGTGGTTAGAAACCTAGTTTTACACAATATACGTGTATGGGGATGCCCGTCTGAATTTAGAATTAACAACTCACAAGAAAAGAAATTGGATCCTAGGACCATTAGTGGACATTTCGTTGGATATGCTGAAAGGTCTAAATGATACAGATTCTACTGTCCATCTAACAGTACTAGGATTGTGCTTAATTAATGGGAGTTATCAAATTCAAAATACAATTTCTATAAAAGATCAACCTTCCACTTCAAGTCAAAAATTTATTGATGTACATAATACTCCTCAAGTTCAATGGGGTGTTGAGCAACCAACCAATGAGATTCCACAAGCTGCTGAAAACATGCATATAAATCAAGTTGTTCAAGTAATTCCTGAAATTATTGAACAACCAGTTGAACAACATAATCAATAGGAAAATGTTGGTGCAACATTGAGAATATATACTAGAGAAAGAAAATCAGCTATTCCTAATGACTTTATTCTATATTTGCAGGAATTTGACATTGGAGTTGAAAATGATCCTGAGTCTTTTTCACAAGCCATGGATTCTAAAAAGTCTGAATTATGGTACAATTCCATGAAAGAAGAGATGAATTCTATGAAAACTAACGAGGTCTGGGATCTTGTCGATTTGCCTAGTGGTGTTAAAACAATTAGATGTAAATGGGTTTTCAAGACTAAAACGGACTCATCAGGCAACATAGAAAGATATAAATCAAGACTCGTTGCTAAAGGATTCACTCAAAAGGAAGGAATTGATACACAAAGACATCTTCTCCTGTGTCTAAAAAGGATTCCTTCCGCATAAAATTAGCATTAGTAGCACACTTTGAGTTAGAATTGTGCAATAGATGGATATGAAAACTGCATTTCTCAATGGTGATCTAGAGGAAGAGGTTTATATGAAACAAGCAGAAGGATTCTCCTCTAGCAATGGTGAGCACTTGATATGCAAGTTAAAGAAATCCATATATGGACTAAAACAAGCTTCCCGTTAATGGTACTTGAAATTTCATAATGTTATCTCTTCATTTGACTTTGTTGAGAACATTATGGATCAATGTATATACCATACGATTAGTGGGAGTAAAATATTTTTCTTAGTTGTATATGTGGATGATATATCACTTGCATTAATTGATAAGTGAATGATACATGAGGTGAAAAAATTTCTCTCTAAAAATTTTGATATGAAAGACATGGGAGATGCATCTTATGTGATTGGTGTTAAGATTAATCGAGATAGACATCAAGGTACGTTAGGTTTATATCAAGAATCCTATATCAATAAGATTTTAGATAGTTTTCGAATGAAAGATTGTTCACGTAGTGTAGCTCCTATCGTAAAGGGTGACAAGTTCAACTTGAATCACTGACCGAAGAACGATATTGAGAGGGAGCAAATGAAGGACATTCCTTACGCATCTGCTGTCGGAAGATTGATTTATACTCAGGTTTTTATAAGACGTGACATATCATTTGTTGTTGGAATGTTAGGAAGATATCTGAGTAATCCAGGTCTTGACAACTGGGGAGCAGCAAATGAAGTGTTAAGATATCTTCAAGGAGCAGAAGACTACATTCCTATGTACAAACAATCAGATTACTTGGAAGTCATTGGCTACTCTGATTCAGACTTTGCTGGATCTGTTGATTCACAGAAATTAACTTCAGGATACATATTCATGTTAGACGGTGGAGCTATATCTTGGAGAAGTACAAAACAGACTCTAGTTACTACTTCCACAATGGAGGCTGAATTTGTTTCATGTTTCAAGGCTAGCTCACATGGTTTATGGTTATAGAGTTCTATTTCTGGATTTAGAATTATCGACTCTATATCTAAGACATTAAGATTATATTATGACAATTAAGTTGTTGTTTTTATGGCTAAGAATAATAAAAGTGGTAGTCAAAGTAAGCATATCGACATCAAATATCTAGCCATACGAGAACGTGTTAAAGACAAGAAAGTGGTCATTGAACACGTTAGCACTGAAGTAATGTTAGATGATTCTTTAACTAAACGCATGCCACCACAAAAATTTAAGGATCATGTAGTCACAATGGGAATTAGTTCCACTATGTAAAATTTTGTTGTAACAATGAATGTTTATGAAACTCTATTTTATCTGATATTTCTTGTCAAATGTGTAGACATTCAGTTTTATTTTCAGAAATGTCACTAAAATATGGACCTTGAATAAATATTGAGTTTATTCATTAAATTATATGTGTTAAAGTTCAAAGATATAGTGCATTGTGATACATGGAAGATACTACTTACTGCAAGAGAAACTATCACCATGATTCGTGTATTATATTTCATTAATGGGATTAGAATATACGAATGAAGTGGGAGAGTGTTAGCATTTTTGTCAATGCTGATATGGTCCGTATTAGATGGGTCCATTATCCCACTTCATGGACCCATTATTCCACTAATAGGAAGGTAGTTAACTACCCAATGGGATAATGTTTAACTACCCATTATCCAACTAACGGGAAAGTGGTCAATTACCCATTATATCAGTAATGGGATAATGGTGCCCATTATCCCACTACATGAATCCACTATCGTACTAAGTGATTGGTAACTTCTCATGACCTCTTGAATGTTCTTGATGGAAGCACTTTTATAAATATGTCATTTGGTTCAAAGGTCCCTAAGCAAATTACTTCTAAGAACTCCATACCATCTAAGAGTGAGGTTTTTAGTGCTTAGAAGATCTTTGATGAGAAGAAGAATTGTAGACTCCGACTATATCACTAACAATGGCTGGATGTATGTCGATCATTCTATATTTCTGCTGCGTCATTGCTCTGTAATCTCCAACATAAACATCAATTTAGCTGAACGATTTTGTTCAGAAGTGATAGCAACCGATTTTTATCTAAAGCAGTAGCATTACTTTGATCGACACCTACAACACTTTTTTCATTTTATATTTCCATCGCATCACCTTGATATTTTTCAAAATCTCTAGTATCTTTCAAAGCAGCTTTACTGGCATCATAAGTTTTTTTTGTTATTTAAGATCTAACGGCAACAAAAGAGGTCAGTTAGTTCCTCTGTACTAAAGATATTTCAATGTAGATATGAAGAATTCATCTAGTGTTATTTTTCGTCTCTATTGGAATTCAAACTTGTGACCTCATTATTCATGTTTCTCTTCACCGATCACTAGGCCACCTTGTTGATCGTGAGGTACATTTCTGGTGCATATTGAACCTTAAATAGGGAGGCAAATCTGCAAATATATTATAGTTCTATATAAACAAGAACATTGGAAATTATATTTTCTTGCCTTATTTGCATAGGAAAATTCAGTGACTTGGATAGTAGTGAGTGATGAGCGCAAGCTGAACTTTTCGGAGTTGAAAATGAAAAGGAACCACAGATATACAGTGTTCAAGGTTGATAATTCAATGCATCAACTCGTGAAGATTTTTCCAATAAATTACCTAATTACGTAAATAAATTTTCTTATACTATCACTGTACAAAACTTAATCTCTAATTTGTTTATGGAGCTAACTAAAGCATGTTCAATTTTTACATGGTTGGATTGTAGAGGCCTTTGTTATTTCTTTGACTATGGTGTTCAAGTTTACATCGTCCATTTGAATTTTGAACCTACTATATTAACTTGTGCTTATGAAAGGACTCTATTCATAAAGCTAATGTACTCTTTACTTATTAGTTAAACTAGATTTCTCTCCTGCCCCAGTTTTAGATAAAGTAATGATGCACTAATTAACATATTCAATCAGATGAAATTTTTATTCTATTTTTAATTATTTCTATTATTTATAAAACAATTTTGATAATTTATCTACACGTTGTTACACATAAACAGAAAAGGTGGTAGCACTTTTGCGCACCCACTTGAAAGAAAGTACTCAGCAAAACAACAAATGAAGAAAATGAGTTATAGACACTGCAAAATATGCATCGATAGAAGAACAAGAGACGTGGTAGACAGCAATTTTTCACCGTCCTGTTGAATGCAAAATTTGAATGCTTGGCATTATAAAATACATGATATCACCATTGAAGTTGTTTTGGATTTTCAAAAAGACACTTTAACTTTAAAAACATTCTATTACTCTACAAAAGTATTGAATATTTTTGTAAAAGGACCATTTTAACTCATTTTCGCATTATGTTTGAGAACAGGCACATGATGCGCGTGAAGATCTATTTTTAATGCAAAAAAAAATATTAAAAACGGTTACATCTAAGTCATTTTCTTGATTAATTATTTATTCTGTTCCACTTCATCTTCTTCTGTAACGAAAGAGTCAGAGGTAGTTTATCATACATTTGATGAAATCAACTCAATAAGGTAGGAATTGGTATTAATTTCCAATTGAAAAGGCTAGTTTAAAGTTCTCTGAGGGTTCATTTTTTCTTAATTTCATTTAGTTTTGGGAAACCAAAGTCCAACCAATCTCTCATTAGTTGTTTTATTGGGAAGATCAACATCGATCTGGAACTTACCAACTTATGAACTTTGATCGGCAGTGTCATCGTTGGGGTCACAAGATGTTTCTGAGACTTGTCCATGGAATCTTGAATTTTATAAATCTATGGTTTGAAAACAAGCACAATCGCCAGCCACTCAAAAGACATGGCTTTGAATACCACTACTTCGATTTCAAATATTAATCTTCGTCATTGAAAGGATAAGTAACTTTTCTGATATACATGCCGATGAGAGTTTTAGATTGCAGCAAATACGATTTGCTATTGTTACTATTTTAAACTGTTAATCATCAATTCATTCTTTACTCCCCTTGTTCTCCAAGAAGTTTGATCAACAAACATCAAAATTGTTGGAGATGATATTCAAGAATGCCTATGAATGAAGAAAATGATGAGACAAACTAAGAAATGAACAATAGAGAACAAGAGTTTTTTTTTTTAAATGAGTTGGGTCGGTTCAAGTTTGAAGAAATTAATTTAAATTAAATTAATAAAAAGAGTTAGCACCACGCTTCTGTTTGTTTGTAGTAGAGAAAATGAGTCAAAATGGTTCTTTTACAAAGATATTCAATACTTTTGTGGGGTAATAGGACGTCTTCTAAGTTAAGTTGTCTTTATTACACAGCCCATTATATATTGAGTTGTGTATTAGTAATAACGTATACGTACATTGTTTAATAATACGGAAAAGAGCCTAAAATACCCTAGATGTACTGAATATGGTACAAAATTACCCTCCATCCACCTATTGGATCCAAAATGCCTTTCTCATCTACTTATTGACTTAAAAATACCTTTGTCATTCACCTTTGTGTTCAAAATTTACCACTTATTTAATTGTTTTAAAATTAAACTTTTTAAATAGTTTTAAAATACTTGACGCTCAACTATTGGTTATAAATTAATTTAATAATATAATTTATAAACAAACCACTATTTAATTATTACTAGCTAAACACCTTCCAATTAATAAACCAATTATATATCAAAATCCCATAAACACCACTAAAACACGACGAATTATAGATTCCTGAAAATGACATCCAAAATTATTCTAGTCAGAATTAATGCCCCAATTAAATTTGGGTTGAGCCGCTTATTTAGGATGAAACTTTTAATAGGATGTTCTTTGAATCTTTATTTAGTAATTTATGATTAAAGGTAAAGAAGTAGTAGTACTTCCCGAATTCATTTATGATTTGTATTAAAACTTTTAATATATTATTTTGATATTTTTTAAGAAGTAACATAACATAATTGAGAAGAAAGATTTAGTATGATGATCATAGTAAGAGTTTTAAGTTTATCGGTAATTTTTATTTAGACGCTTGAAGTCTTGAATATATGATAATTTACTTCTATATGTATTTTCTCTTCAAATTTGTAAGTACACTCATTGGCATTAGTTTTTCTGTTGTTGCATTAGTAATATGACAGGTTTATTAATTTGGAGAGGTTTAAGTAGTAACGGTTGGGTAGTGGATTGATTTATAAATTATACTAATAAGTTAAACTATAAAAATAGTTGAGAGCCAAGTATTTAAAAAAATATTTAAATTGTTTAAATTTAAAAACGTTAAATAAGTGGTCAATTTTGAACCCAAAGGTGAATGACAAGGGTATTTTGGAACCAATAGGTGGGTGGGAAGGGTAGTTTTGAGCCAATAAGTAGATGAAGGGTAATTTTGTACAATTTCAAATATTTTCTGGAAATTTAAGGCCCTTTTCTGTTAATAATACCAAGAGTTTCATCACGTGCATTGGATTGATTACTGGTATAACTTCCCCATAACTTTCTATGAAGACTTTTTTTCATTTTCCGAAGATAAAGGTGTGGATGATATTTTTATAAACTAGTTTTCGAACATGTGTGTTTCACGTGTATATCATGCTAATTAGTATGAATACTTCTAAAATATAAGTGTACGATGTGTAAAGTTTTAATCAATGACTGGTGCAACATATTCAACTGATATTATGATCATTTCAAGACACATCATACAAAAATATTGTTATCAAGTGAATTGTTTTGAAAGATGATACTATAAAGACTTGAATTATACAATTCTTATAATATATCAAGTATTCAACCCGTTAAGTTCTTTTTTTAACATGTTATAACACATAATTTTAATGATATATTTATGAAATATTTAATGCCTTAATGCCTTAAAGTTTCCGCCTTTTTTTAAAGGATAATAACCCTTTACTATTTTTACAGATGCATACATATTAAGAACCTGTAGTTGAAGGAGAGTGATGTTTTTTAATAGTTGTAGAGCAATTCGATCAACACACACTCACACACACACACACACGCACACGCACGCACACACACACACAAACACGTACGTACACATACACACATGCACACACACATACACAAATACACATACACACACACACACACACACACACACACGCACACACACACACACACACACATATATATATGTATATATGTATATATATATGTATACATATATCGATAGATAGATAGATGGTTCCATATATAATGGCGGGTTGGTTTGGTTTCAAATCTTTTTAGGTTAAACCAAACCAAACAAAATATAGTCGTATTTTTTTTCCAATACATAACCAAGTCAAACCAAACCACTAGTAAATTGTTTTTTCGATTTTACTAGGATTATAGTTTGGGTTAATTTTTGGTTAATCATTGTTTAAAAACATAATTGACACACACACACACACATATCTATATATATATATATATATATATTCGGGATGCCGCGAATAACCTACGAATGGCAAGTGATTTTCCTTGTGTGGATCCTTTTTCAATGGGAATTTGATGAGTCGCTCCACCTACCTGTCTTGCTTTTACAGTTATATCGGGAGTTACTCCACGTATTGCTTGACGTAAAACGGATGATGGAATTTTTTTGTCTTTTGTTGAATCTTTTTCACGGCTCGATAGATAATTTTATTTTTTTCCCCCGTTTCAGAATTAACTAATCGATTACGCTAAATAGAACCGGATTTTGCTATTTTTTCTTCTACACTACCTCGACGTAATATATATATATATATATATATATATATATATATATATACATAGGTTCATAGATAGATAGATGGTTGCATATATATTGTCGGGTTGGATTGTTTTCACGTTGGATTTTTTAGTTGAAATAAAACCAAACAAAATATAGTAGTATTGTTTTTCCAATAGCAAACGACTAGACAAATTTTTTTTCCAGTTTGACTCTGTTTACAGTTTGGTTCTATTTTCGGTTCCGTTTTGTAAACCAATAACCTGAAGTTATATTCACTTGATAATTATTAGCATATTTTGGCTATTGTCGACCATGATGCTAATATTTTGTATGAGCTGAGTTTAGAGGACCTAAATTATGTCCCTTGTTGATGAATAGGTGGTTTGCGATGTTATCTCTCATGTGAGTGGTATGGAAGGAGAGGGGGACATTGTTTGAAGGGATAGAAATTAATTGGTATACGACATGTATATGCGATTTTCCTCAATCATTAACAAATTATTTTATTTTGTTAGAAAAATTGTGGGTGCTTTGTGAAGTATTAACTTAGAAAACTTTTACTAACAGCCACTCTTTGAAGCCTGTAAAGCCATTTGAATAAAGAACTTCATATCCATACATCTATGCTTATATGGTGATTTTTAATAGAATTTTTTCTAAAAAGTATTTTGTCTCTTATTTTTTTTTCTGTACATTCTATTATCTCATGATTTCTCTTTGATTTCTCTATATGTTAGTTGCTTCTCCAATACGAACGGCATAAGACACAAACCGGAATGCTTTAACTTCCTCCTCCTCCTCCTCCTCCTCCTTGTTCTTCGGGTGTTGACTGTTGGACAATGTAATAATGACATCCAGGATAATGTCCAAAATAAATAGCAATAAAAATAAAGTAACAATGGCACCAAATACTAAAATGGGGTAAATATGATACCCGATTAAGTAATACAATAATATTGATGAAAAACTTGATAGTGTCAAAAGATTAGTACTCAACACTATTTTATGTCTTACAACTCACCATAATATTACTTGCACACTGTTTTCTTATAAACTAATAAGTAGTTTGTGGATTACTCTCTCTACTCTCTATTGCTTCTCTATTTTGGTGTATCTTGAAGCGTTCAATTACACTCACTCAATTTTAGATTTGTCATACCTCATTTCATTTGTACCTTGAGAGGATCAATGTCCTCTGTCTCCTCGTTGATTACGGCCATGACCTCTGAATGATTAGTGACCTTTATCTTCATTGTTGAAATGATCAGTATAACTTCTTCCTCTTCCACGACCTCGCAGCTGTACATTTCCTTTGTAGGTTTTCTGACCTTCAAATCCTTTACAGGATGCATGAGTTTTAATAAGTTGATCTAGTGACTCTTCTTTTCTCCTTTTTATTTTCTCTTCGTGGGCTAGTAAAGAACCTTCCAGTCTTTATACTCCTCAATAGGACATAACAGATAATAAAATTTAGGTGGTAATGAGCGAAAGGTATTTTCTAGTGCACTCACATCATCTACTTCCTTCGTTGATTTACTACAGCCATCAATCTTGAACAGAAATTCGAAATGGATTCAGATAGATAGATGGTTGCATATATAATGTCGGGTTGGATTGTTTTCACGTTGGTTTTTTTAGTTGAAATAAAACCAAACAAAATATAGTAGTATTGTTTTTCCAATAGCAAACCACTAGACAAAATTTTTTTCCAGTTTGACTTTGTTTACAGTTTGGTTCTATTTTCGGTTCCGTTTTGTAAACCAATAACCTGAAGTTTTATTCACTTGATAATTATTAGCATATTTTGGCTATTGTCGACCATGATGCTAATATTTTGTATGAGGTGAGTTTAGAGGACCTAAATTATGTCCCTTGTTGATGAATAGGTGGTTTGCGATGTTATCTCTCATGTGAGTGGTATGGAAGGAGAGGAGGACATTGTTTGAAGGGATAGAAATTAATTGGTATACGAAATGTATATGCGATTTTCCTCAATCATTAACAAATTATTTTATTTTGTTAGAAAAATTGTGGGTGCTTTGTGAAGTATTAACTTAGAAAACTTTTACAAACAGCCACTCTTTGAAGCCTGTAAAGCCATTTGAATAAAAAACTTCATATCCATACATCTATGCTTATATGGTGATTTTTAATAGAATTTTTTCTAAAAAGTTTTTTGTCTCTTAATTTTTTTTTCTGTACATTCTATTATCTCATGATTTCTCTTTGATTTCTCTATATGTTAGTTACTTCTCCAATACGAACGGCATAAGACACAAACCGGAATGCTTTAACTTCCTCCTCCTCCTCCTCCTCCTTGTTCTTCGGGTGTTGACTGTTGGACAATGTAATAATGACATCCAGGATAATGTCCAAAATAAATAGCAATAAAAATAAAGTAACAATGGCACCAAATACTAAAATGGGGTAAATATGATACCCGATTAAGTAATACAATAATATTGATGAAAAACTTGATAGTGTCAAAAGATTAGTACTCAACACTATTTTATGTCTTACAACTCACCATAATATTACTTGCACACTGTTTTCTTATAAACTAATAAGTAGTTTGTGGATTACTCTCTCTACTCTCTATTGCTTCTCTATTTTGGTGTATCTTGAAGCGTTCAATTACACTCACTCAATTTTAGATTTGTCATACCTCATTTCATTTGTACCTTGAGAGGATCAATGTCCTCTGTCTCCTCGTTGATTACGGCCATGACCTCTGAATGATTAGTGACCTTTATCTTCATTGTTGAAATGATCAGTATAACTTCTTCCTCTTCCACGACCTCGCAGCTGTACATTTCCTTTGTAGGTTTTCTGACCTTCAAATCCTTTACAGGATGCATGAGTTTTANTCTATTATCTCATGATTTCTCTTTGATTTCTCTATATGTTAGTTGCTTCTCCAATACGAACGGCATAAGACACAAACCGGAATGCTTTAACTTCCTCCTCCTCCTCCTCCTCCTCCTTGTTCTTCGGGTGTTGACTGTTGGACAATGTAATAATGACATCCAGGATAATGTCCAAAATAAATAGCAATAAAAATAAAGTAACAATGGCACCAAATACTAAAATGGGGTAAATATGATACCCGATTAAGTAATACAATAATATTGATGAAAAACTTGATAGTGTCAAAAGATTAGTACTCAACACTATTTTATGTCTTACAACTCACCATAATATTACTTGCAAACTGTTTTCTTATAAACTAATAAGTAGTTTGTGGATTACTCTCTCTACTCTCTATTGCTTCTCTATTTTGGTGTATCTTGAAGCGTTCAATTACACTCACTTAATTTTAGATTTGTCATACCTCATTTCATTTGTACCTTGAGAGGATCAATGTCCTCTGTCTCCTCGTTGATTACGGCCATGACCTCTGAATGATCAGTGACCTTTATCTTCATTGTTGAAATGATCAGTATAACTTCTTCCTCTTCCACGACCTCGCAGCTGTACATTTCCTTTGTAAGTTTTCTGACCTTCAAATCCTTTACAGGATGCATGAGTTTTAATAAGTTGATCTAGTGACTCTTCTTTTCTCCTTTTTATTTTCTGTTCGTGGGCTAGTAAAGAACCTTCAGGTCTTTATACTCCTCAATAGGACATAACAGATAATAAAATTTAGGTGGTAATGAGCGAAGGGTATTTTCTAGTGCACACACATCATCTACTTCCTTCGTTGATTTACTACAGCCATCAATCTTGAACAGAAATTCGAAATGGATTCAGATTCTTTAATTTTTAATTCTTCAAAGTCATCCCTTAGAGTTTGAAGTTATATATTCTTTAATTTATCAACTCTTTGGAGAGAATTTTGTAAAATCTCTCACGCTTCATTTCAGGTTGTTGCATCTGCCACCTTCTCAAGCATACCATCATCCAAACATTAATGGATAAGAGTGAGGGTCTGTTGATTTTTCTTTCTTGTTTTTAACAAGACTTCCTTTTCATTTAAGTGCAAGGTTTCCTCATTTGCGGGTTTTGTATACCTTTTGACTACAATATCCTAAATATCTTGAGATCCAAGAATGACTTTCATCGTAGACACAATTATTTCATAATTTTCTCTTGTGAGCTTGGGATATTGAAAGGAAAATGGAATATTATTTGTCATAAATCAGATACCTCGTTGTTGGACAAAATGATAATGACACACATGATAATGACCAAACTAAATAGCAATACGAAGAGAGTAGCAATGACACCAAATACTAAAATGACGTAAATATGATACCCAACTAAGTAATATAATTATATTGATGAAAAACATGGTATTGTCAATATACTACTACTCAACACTCTTTTATTTCTTACAACTCCCAATAATATTACTTGCTACACTATTTTCTCACAAACTAAACTAAGAAGTAGGTTGTGAATTCCTCTCTCTACTCTCTATTGCTTCTCTGTTTTGGTATATCTTTACGTGTTCAATTACTACTCTATTTATAGAGTTTTTGAACACTTCATTACATCATTAGTGATATAATGTGGTAGCCAATTTCTACAAATATTGGCTGTCAAACTTACCAAACTTATACAAAACTTTAACTACCTACTTCCACAATTATGGCTACCAATTTTCACATAGGTGGGTACAAATTTTTACATTTGTGGCTAGTAATTTCAGCAAGTATGAGTGTCAAATTAATTTATTCCAACATTTAATTCCCACGTTGACAATGAGGTAACGCTGTGTTTATATTGTAATATGGGATGTGTCTTCACATCTACTGTATGTTGTACTCCTTGTAATTGATATATGAGGAAGCCTATTACGATAAGTAATTGAGTCATCAACGTATTTGACTTTGATCAATATCTATAAGTTGATCACGGAGATCCTTCTTTCGTTGACATCAACGGAAAATCAGTATGGCCTTTCTTTAGGATAAGGGCTACTATGAAATAGAATTAGGTCATGGAGTTGGTCTTTAGTTCATCTAATTGTCGAATCAATTAACGTATCCTTGGTGTGTATATATATACAAAAATTAACTATTTTATGTAATTCCAGCAGGGTAGTGGTTACCGAATTTCTGCGTCAGGAAGGGCGGTAAGAGATTAAGCTATTTGTTGTAGGAAGGGCGGTAAGAGATTAAGGTTGGCAGGAGCAACACCTTCTTGGTTTTGGTGAAATTTCGGAGCCTATTGTAAAGGTCTGCTGTTGAATCCTTGTAGAGGTCTTTGGGCATTGATTTTCATAAGTTTAATATTGTCTATTGCAATGTACAAGTAATTTTGGGTTTTTCATATTTTTAGGACTAGAGGGACAATAATATGCCAGAGCGTGCGAAGAGCCTAACAACTAATGGTTAGATAGTTTGTCAATTCTTTTCCAACTTGACTTCTTCATATATATCTATTATTGAGCTTTTTCTCCTCTCCATCTCCAATATGAAGTCTGGAACTCTCAAAAACTTTTGCAATTAGTGGCTTTTAGTTAACACTGTAACTACATTAGGATCATCATCCAAGAAATTTTGTTTTTTCTTTAACTTATACTCTATCTGTAACGACCTGTTTAGTCGATTGGAGCAGTAAGATTATTTTGATAAAAACTAACTGGGTCGACGGACCACGCGACGGACCGTTATGGTCACAACGGCCCGTGATGGATTCCGTTGTCCCATACTTGTGAATTTTCTTCTGCTACTTTTCTCATTACCCTCGACGACAAGTAGGATGAACCGTCATAGGCACGACGGACCGTCGAGGGGCTTCGTTCCAAAACACTTAAACTCTGAAAATCTGGGTACTGAGATCGACTCTCTGAACTTCGCGACGGAACTGCAGGACGGACCGTCGTAGGTACGACGGACCGTCACAAACCCTTTACAGAATTTGACTCTCTGAACTTTGTGACGGACCTGCAGGACGGACCGTCATAGAGACGACGGACCGTCACAGGTTGCGTAACC
>NC_028637.1:37136418-37143425 GCF_001406875.1 Solanum pennellii | reverse complement strand
CTCAGGGATGATACTTCCAAAGTACCTTCGATTGAATCTGTTTCGATAGTCTGCGAGTTTCTGGATGTGTTTCCTGCAGACCTTTCTGGTATGCCACTGGATAGGGATATCGATTTATGTATCGATCTGGAGCCGGGTACTCGCCCCATTTCCATCCCCCCTTATGGAATGGCTCCAGCTGAGTTAAGGGAGCTAAAGGCCAAACTTCAGGAGTTGTTAGGGTAAGATTTTATTAGACCAAGTGCATCCCCTTGGGGCGCTCCTGTTTTATTTGTGAAAAAGAAGGATGGAAGCCTTCGGATGTGCATAGACTACAGGCAGCTGAATAAGGTAACCATTAAGAACAAGTACCCTATTCCTCGAATTGATGATTTGTTCGATCAGTTACAAGGTGCTTGTGTCTTCTCTAAAATTGATCTGAGATCCGGTTATCATCAATTGAAAACACGGGCAGCAGATGTGCCAAAGACTGCTTTTCGAACCAGGTATGGGCAGTACGAATTCTTAGAAATGTCTTTTGGGCTTACGAATGCCCCTGCTGCTTTCATGAGTCTGATGAACGGAATTTTTAAGCCATATCTGGATCTCTTTGTTATTGTATTCATTGATGATATACTGATATACTCAAAGAGCAGGAAAGAACATGAGGAGCATTTGAGAATTGTATTGGAGTTGTTGAGGGAGAAAAGGCTTTATGCCAAATTCTCCAAGTGTGAGTTTTGGCTAGATTCAGTGTCCTTCTTGGGGCACGTGGTTTCTAAGGATGGAGTGATGGTGGATCCTTCTAAGATTGAAGCAGTGAAGAGTTGGGTAAGACCTACTAATGTTACAGAGGTAAGAAGCTTTGTTGGTTTAGCTAGCTACTACCGTCGATTTGTCAAGGGATTTTCTTCTATTGCTTCGCAGCTAACAAATTTGACTAAGCAGAATGTTCCCTTTGTATGGTCGGATGAATGTGAAGAAAGTTTTCAGAAACTCAAGACTTTGTTGACTACTGCACCAATTCTTACCTTGCCAGTGGAAGGTAAGAATTTCATTGTCTATTGTGATGCATCTTATTCTGGTTTGGGTGCAGTGCTAATGCAGGAGAGAAATGTAATTGCTTATGCTTCGAGGCAATTAAAAGTGCATGAACGTAACTATCCGACCCATGATTTGGAGTTGGCTGCAGTTGTGTTTGCATTAAAGCAATGGAGACATTATCTATATGGGGTCAAGTGTGAAGTTTATACAGATCATCGTAGTTTACAGTATGTCTTTACTCAGAAAGATTTGAATTTGAGGCAGAGGAGGTGGATGGAACTATTGAAGGACTATGATATTACTATTTTGTATAACCCAGGAAAAGCTAATGTTGTGGCAGATGCTTTAAGTAGAAAAGCAGGGAGCATGGGTAGTTTAGCCCACTTACAGGTTTCTAGACGCCCATTGTCTAGAGAGGTTCAGACTTTGGCTAATGACCTTATGAGGCTGGAAGTACTAGAGAAAGGAGGACTTTTGGCCTGTGTGGAGGCAAGATCCTCTTTTCTTGACAAGATTAAGGGAAAGCAGTTTACTGATGAGAAGCTGAGCCGAATTCGAGATATGGTATTGCGAGGAGAGGCTAAAGAGGCAATAATTGATGAGGAAGGCGTTTTGAGGATTAAGGGAAGGGTATGTGTGCCCCGTGTTGATGATTTGATTCACACTATTCTTACAGAGGCTCATAGTTCAAGGTACTCTATACATCCTGGTGCAACCAAAATGTATCGCGACCTAAAGCAACATTTTTGGTGGAGTAGAATGAAGCGCGACATTGTTGATTTTGTTGCCCAATGCCCGAATTGTCAGCAAGTAAAGTATGAACACCAGAGGCCTGGAGGAACACTTCAAAGAATGCCCATTCCTGAATGGAAGTGGGAAAGAATTGCAATGGATTTCGTGGTTGGTCTTCCAAAGACATTGGGTAAGTTTGATTCTATTTGGGTAATTGTTGACAGGTTAACTAAGTCTGCTCACTTCATCCCGGTCAAGATGACTTACAATGCAGAGAAGTTAGCCAAACTCTATATCTCGGAAATTGTTCGATTGCATGGAGTTCCACTCTCCATCATATCAGATAGAGGTACGCAGTTTACTTCTAAGTTTTGGAGAACATTACATGCTGAATTAGGTACTAGGCTGGATCTTAGTACTGCATTTCACCCTCAGACCGATGGTCAGTCTGAGCGAACGATTCAGGTGTTGGAGGATATGCTTCGTGCATGTGTGATAGAATTTGGTGGTCATTGGGATAAATTCTTACCCTTAGCAGAGTTTTCATACAACAATAGCTATCACTCAAGTATTGATATGGCTCCATTTGAGGCACTGTATGGGAGGAGATGTAGGTCTCCCATTGGTTGGTTTGATGCATTTGAGGTAAGACCTTGGGGTACCGATCTTTTGAGGGAATCGTTAGATAAGGTAAGATTCATTCAGGATAAGCTTCTAGCAGCTCAGAGCAGACAGAAGGAATATGCAGATCGAAAGGTTAGGGACTTGAACTTTATGGAGGGTGAACAAGTCTTGCTGAAGGTTTCACCCATGAAAGGGGTGATGCGGTTTGGTAAGCGAGGTAAACTTAGTCCAAGGTATATTGGGCCATTTGAAGTCTTGAAGCGCGTGGGGGAGGTGGCTTATGAATTGGCATTGCCTCCAGGACTCTCAGGAGTGCACCCGGTATTTCATGTGTCTATGCTGAAAAAGTACCATGGGGATGGAAACTACATTATTCGTTGGGATTCAGTTCTTCTTGATGAGAATTTGTCTTATGAGGAGGAGCCGGTTGCTATTCTAGCTAGAGAAGTCCGCAAGTTGAGATCAAAGGAGATTGCATCTATCAAGGTTCAGTGGAAGAATCGGCCAGTTGAAGAGTCTACTTGGGAGAATGAGGCGGATATGCAAGAAAGATATCCACATCTTTTTACAGATTCAGGTACTCTTTCTCGCCCTTGCTTTTCTTCCTGTGATCGTTCGGGGACGAACGATGGGTAAATTGGTATCTATTGTAACGACCTGTTTAGTCGATTCGAGCAGTAAGATTATTTTGATAAAAACTGACTGGGTCGACGGACCACGCGACGGACCGTCATGGTCACGACGGCCCGTGATGGATTCCGTCGTCCCATACTTGTGAATTTTCTTCTGCTACTTTTCTCATTACCCTCGACGACAAGTAGGACGAACCGTCATAGGCACGACGGACCGTCGAGGGGCTTCGTTCCAAAACACTTAAACTCTGAAAATCTGGGTACTGAGATCGACTCTCTGAACTTCGCGACGGAACTGCAGGACGGACCGTCGTAGGTACGACGGACCGTCACAAACCCTTTACAGAATTTGACTCTCTGAACTTTGTGACGGACCTGCAGGACGGACCGTCATAGACACGACGGACCGTCACAGGTTGCGTAACCTAACTGGGTCGGATTTCTGCTAAAAGTTTTAAAGGGGTGTTTTGGACTATTCATGACAAACTTTATGAAATTAGTGGGGTAAGTTTAATAATTTATTTACTTGGAGGGTTAAAGGAGATAACCTTGGAATAAATAATGGGTTACTTTTATCATAATGAATTATATGATAATTAGGGTAAAAGAAAAGAAACTAGAGAAGAAAAAGAAAAAGACAGAGAGGGAGAACGAACGAGAGAGAGAGAGAACGAAGAGGAAAGCAAAAGGGCATTGGGGAGATAGCTTGCTTGATCACGATTCTTCGGTGGAGGTAGGTTATGGTTTATGCTATGTGATAGTAAACTCTTAATAGCGATTGATATGTATTGGGTGGTATTGTAAAGTCTTCCATATACTTGATTGTGTGTTTGTATGTTGTGATCGTATAATTGTGGTGGCTAGAATGATGAGACTGTTGAATCTTTAATCTTAAATCCTCTCTATTAAGATGACGCTTGACATAAAGAAAGCTTGATGAACTGAAATAATGAGATTAATGGATCGGAGTGTCACGTTCCGACACGTAGGAATAATTGATCGGAGTGTCACGTTCCGACACACAGGATTAGTGGATCGGAGTGTCACGTTCCGACACGTAGCATTAGGGGATCGGAGTGTCACGTTCCGACACGATAAGAATAAATAGAAGAAATCTTGAATTAACTTAATATACTCGATTTCAAAGAATCTAATTCCCAAATAAGTATGGTGTGGAGGCTTGATTCCTCGAAGATGTGCTTGAGTATTGTGGTCGGTTTTGCATTATTATTCCATATATATATTGCTTTCTATTTTGAGTTGGCCGACGATACCTACTCAGTACTTGTACTGACCCCTACATTTATGTTCTTCTTGTTGTTTTGTGGAGTGCAGCAAGTGCACCAGTGACTTCGTCTCGTCCGCAACTCTAGCCAGTCTTCAGCACGTCAGATTTCAGGGTGAGCTATTATTCCTAGCTCGGACTGGATTCTCTCATTCACGTCTTGATGTCCTGAAGTTCGGACATGGACCATCGTTTTACTTATTTTAGTTTCTTAAATACTCTTAGAATTAGAAATTTGAGGATAGATGTTCTTGATGTGATGACTTCCAGATTTTGGGGATGATAAGGATTATATTTTAGAAATTATTTAATTGATTTCGTTAATGAGTTTGGATCTTCCGCATTTTATTTACTATTTCAAAATTTATATACTGGTAAATGTTGGGGTTTAGATTGTTGGTTCGCTCACCTAGTAAGATAAGTGTGGGTGCCACTCGCGGCTCGTTTTGGGTCGTGACACTATCAAAAAGGAATAGTGACCGCAACAGAATTTCTTTTGTATTCAGGTTCTCTTAAGCACTCGGCAAAAAATGAAGTGGAGCACCCAATGAAAGCTGCAGAATTTGAAATATCTACGCCGTAATCCATACTTTATTTTGGTTCTTTCTTCTAATGTTTTATCTCTCAAGTAAATCTTAAGTTATTTTGAAGAATTCTATTATGTATCATTACGAATTCTAGTGGTACTTCATATATTCTGCACTCCATCATTTGAAATTGCATATGTTTGTTTTTATCTTAATAAGTTTTTCGTTGCTTGTTGGATTGGTCTTTGCATCGCATTCAATTTCAACTGACCATTGTGTACAATGGAAAGCTATACTAGTTAGTTGGGATTAAGTTTTACTCATGTTAGTATGTTTACTTCAGCTCTGATTCTCTATAGTAGTATGTTAGTCTTGTTAAACTTACATGCTATCTCCAGTTTAATAGCCAACAAATAATTTATAAGGTGTAAACCGCACTATCAAGCCCCATGACGATATCGACCGAGAAAGTATGCAGGGAGTTTCGAACCCGAGACCCCGATTTGAGAGAACACCTTCTCAACTAACTTGGTCACCCTTGTAGGTGTTGTAGATAAATTCTTTTGTAGGTTATCCACTTTTATATACAATGCCACTTATAGTTTGTTTTGTTGGAGCAAGCGGTGTATCTATTCTTTTGGGTTGCATGCTACAAGCAATTAAAATCAACTTCATTAAAATGGAATCCTACAATCATTGGGATTCGCGACCGCGGGCAGAGGAAATCGCCCATATGCATTCTCTAACATTTGATATCGCTAGGATTATTATTGTTCTCAAGAAAAACTTCATAGTAAATAAGCTTACTACAATATAGAAACTAGAAAAAGCTTACTATTGATAGAAATTTGAATATATATCTTGTACACCGAAACCTTTTTTAACCAAAAAGAAAAATCAGTACTAGGAACTGAAATAGTATTTCTGTATCTCTCTCTGTTTTTGGTTCCTCCATTTCTGATGTAAAGATAAATTTCTTTTCATCTGCCAGTTTTGATTTAATGTTGTTGATGTTGGACACCCTGCTGATTGGGTGATAATCAATGTGTGTGAAACAATAGATTATGCATTTCATTTCTCTCACGTGATTTGTAATTATTTTATGCAAAAAAAAATGATTCCTTTGAGGTCTATATATATGCACTGGTGCCTAGGCTTTTACGAGATGAAGTATAATACCAATCATGCTACTTGTTTCCATCAAGTGCATTCATTTTGTTTTCGTTCTTTTACACCATCTCAAAGCTCTAATTCCCTTATTTCTTGGTAAACATTGGTATGGGTTCTATCTGATCCAGCTCGACGTCTAGTCATTACTTGTAAGCCAAACCAATGTGACAATCTTTGGGGTGTTATTTCCTTCAAGAAGGTACACATCTTACTATTTATTTTTTACTGATTTTGACTTTGATAGAGTAATTAAAAATCTTTGCCTTACCTGCATATTTTTTGACTGGTAATTTTCTGTAGTTAAGAGAAACTATCATGCAGAAAAATTGATATTTGTTAAATAGATCTGAAAACTATATTATTGCTACGTTTCTTTTTGTTGATGGCAACACTTAAAAATTGAACGAAAATCTGAAGGTTCTCCATGTGTAGGTTGGCTGACATAATTTTTCTTTTAGGTGATCACCTTACCTGCTAGAATTGATCAACTTCGGACCAACGATTTTGTCACCCTTCACGGGTGTCTTCATGTTCGTGTTTTCTTAGCACATCAAAATCTCTAAGTTGACAATGCACAAGTATTTGTAGTTGGACAACAGTGTGAACGCTTGACCATGACTATTTAGTTGTTGTTGATGATATTGTGGGTCAAAAACTTTGAATGGACAAATAGCAAAGGAGGTATTACGGCTTCAACCGCCCAGTTGAAACATAGATTGCTTTTCAAAGACAGATGAACATGTGATGAATATAGATTTGAGTAGTATGTTGTGTTGATACTGAAACATATATCTCTTTCTTGATATTCTTATACAATGGATGTAACCCTTATTTTAGCCATATGATTATATACGTAGTTAGTCATCTTTACTGTTTAGGACTTTATTTGTTTCCTGTGTAATGAAGCCAATACAACATAGTATCAATTAACCGAAAATTATCAACTTTAACGAATCGGGGCTATGGGCTATAACATTTTTTAGAGAGTGGGTAAATTACTTTGAATTTTGGTGG
>NC_028637.1:37126002-37136138 GCF_001406875.1 Solanum pennellii | reverse complement strand
ATATATATATATATATATATATATATATATAAAAGAAATTATTTTTTGTCAATACCTTTTAAATGAGAAATAAAAGCAAATTTACTTTTAAAATAGACAATCACGGATATTTCTATTTACTTAACCTCTTTTTGATTTACTTCTTTATAGACTAATATATATAGCTTGTGCTTGTGAGTTGATTATGAGAAAGATAATATTTTATTTCCCTTTATTGGTTAGTAATTTTACATAATATTATGGTGGTTTAAAGTTTAACGGTAATCGATTATTCCAATTGAAAAAAGTTAGTGGTTTATGGATAACATGTTATTGATTTAGCAGTTTTGGTAATTATTTTGATTTTCCTATTATTGAATTATCGATTCTTAGTGATTTTAGGTTTTTTCTTAATGGGTTATCAATAGCTTGACGATAAATTATATTTATGTCATTCTGTATATGTTCTTGACATGGAAGAGTTTCATACTTTTATTTCAGGTTGTCTCAAACTCTCAGCTATTCAACAATGTTTCAACATTTGCTTTTAAGCAAAGCTACAACAGTCAAGTCAAATGCATGATTCATTTCTTTTACCTTGCTTCTAAGTAATTTTTAATTTTTTTTATGTCAAATCTTAATGGTTAAATTGATAAGCGAACTGTTAAAAATAAATATTCGTTAAGTCAATATCTTATTGGTTTTATAATCTATCGATTAACATCCATTCATCATATACTTCACACTATGTACCTTTATTTGAAAAATGAAGTTGTACAATTACATTCTTGAACTTGCTAACAAGAGAGAAAAAATCAATGAACTCATTTATGTTGATGTTCATGTTCATGTTAATGGTCCAATTATTAATACAATAAATTGTGCTACAATTGGAAAAAATTTAAACTTTTAACTATTGAAGTTGACAGTACATACATTATTTGGGTATAAACTAAAAATATGAGAAAGTAAATATGAAAATTATAATCTAGCATACAAAACAAAATCCAAGGTGATAAATATTTTCACAGGGAGGTCTAGCCTTCTATTAGTGAGTGGTTGGCAATTTCAAATATTCGTTAATTCCTCCATCCAAATAATTTATTTTTGCATTTAATGTGATAATTAGTTTTGATTACTCCCCCATCTCTTTTTATTTGTCCAATTTTGACTTTCTCAATGCCATTTATAACAAATAAAAAATATTTTTTTACCTATCATATCATCAATTTATTTTATTTAGAGAGTTAATATTTTTGAAAAAAGTAAAACCTCTTTTATGAGTAAATTAATTTGGAATGCTATTAATTAATAGGGGTAAAATGGTAAACTTTTTATATCAGTTATTACTTTCGAAATACGTGTATCAACTAAAAAATGGACAAGTAAATAACTTAACATGAGTATCAAATAAGGAAAAGACTCAAATATGTCAATAAATTTTTATAAAAGAGTTATATATACCATATCTTAAAAGTTTGGTTCATCTATGTGATTTCTGATTGAGAAAAGGATTCTACATGTCATTATTGGTTAACGAAAAATGGATCTGGTTTTGAAAAATCATTTCTACACGTGGTCAATTTTCATTCAGTCACGTAATTCAATCAAATAATTTTTAAAAGGAAAAGGAATTAATTAGTATACCACCAAACATTGAGAAAAGACTCATTATATGTTATCGTTAAGAGTTTGACTCATCTATTGTCATTTCATTTAACAATTAATTGCACAGATAAGCTTTTCTCAAACACAAATGACATAAATGAGCAAAACTTTTTAGGAAAAATTTTCAAAATGTGAATATTTTAACATTTAAGAGGATTCATTATACAAAACTTTCAATATTTAGTAAATATGTAAGTTTTATATGTATCTTATTTATGTTCTTATTATTTGCTTTTATTTAAAGAATATAATTTTTATATAATAGATTGGAAGGAACTGAGGGAGATAATTATTTTTAAAAAGGATCAAATGCTTAAAGGTCTCATGAGTTACAATTTTTCAAAATACAATCACTTTCATCTCTTTCTTCTTTTTTCATCACGTTCTAAAAAACACGTCTTTCTCCATTGTTTTGAAAAAAAATCAGTATCTAATTTCTTAATTTTTTTTAAACACTTTTATTTACAAAAATAAATATTCATTTTTCACTAATTATTGTTATGAAAATCACAGAATTAAAGAGGTACCACATCTATAAAATTTCAATATCAATTTTTACTAATTATTATTATGAAAATCATATAATCAACAATTTTAATATCTAATTCTCACTAATTATTGTTATAACATTTTATGATAATATATTTTTATCTATTATATTTAAATTTTCTTAATTAAGAAATTTGAACACCTATAGTTTTAATTGTTATTTCACATACTTTTTCCACAATGTATTTGTTTAATTTTCAAAAATTTTGTATCCTTACTTAAATCATATTTATTCAAACATGCATACCATTTGTGTTTGTATTCATTGTAAATTTAATGTTGTATTTTGTAAAATGAAACTTGTATTTCTTTATTAGTTTGTATTCATTCCAATATGTATGCCAAATAAACATGTAGCTATTTACGAACAACATTTGTATTCGTATATATTTTTCACTGTGTATTTATTTTTCTCTTCAGAATCTTATTTCCTTTTCTAAGTCGTATTTATTCCAATATGTATATTATTTGTATTTGTATTCGAATACAAGTAGAAACAAACTAACATAAAATTGTTCTTCCTATAAATAAAATATATAAATAGTTGACATACCTTTGGATGAATCCAAATTAGGGACAAATACAAGATTCATAAACTATTCAACGTGAAATTGTTTAATAAAAAAAATGTTGATAGCATATGTAGTGATTTTAATATAAATTGAGAAAGAATACCAAACTTAAAAAAACAAATATAAATACAAAGAAACTAATAAAAAATTGATCGACAATTATTAAGTCTTTGTCATCTTTTTCGAGATCCCCAAAAATAGACGAAGATTGTACATTTCCGTTCTGAATTTGAGGAAGAATGTGCACACCAGTTTGGTCTTGTAAATGTTCTGACCCTCTTTCTTCCCTCATTTCAACAGCGGATCCTACATTATCCGTTATTTCTTGAGAAATAAATAAATTAAAGAATGAAAAATCACTAGAAATTTGTTGATCAAAATGGATACATCTAGTATGCCTCTTGGATTTAGTCATTGGAGGGTAAATCCTAACCTAGAGATTAAAAAATACAAACAACAATCTTTTAAGATCTAAAAAAAACAAATCAGAAAAGAAATATGAAAATAGGATAAAGATTAGGGATTTCTTAATCGGAATTCTTGTTGATCCAGTTTTTGATAAAAATATATGGCAGAGAAATATGACAACTTGAATGTTAGAATAAAATAAGAAAGATAAATATGAGAGAGAGAATTAAGAATTTCAAAATATAAATATGAGAGAGAATTTTTTTTTTAAAAAAAAAGATATATAGGATAAATTGAAAAAGGGTGATAAAATAGGAAGATGATTGGGATACATAATGTTTATAAAATAATGACATTTTTTACATTATTACTATATTTTTGAAGTATGGATATTGTTTGTCACATTCGGGTTTACCCCCTAAACGTAACCGGCATCGTCGTCCTCTGTGAGGACTAATACTAGCCTCTTAGCTTACATCATCATATTCATTAGTCGAATTTAGCGAAAATTCTAAAAACTTTTTATTTACTTCTACTTGGAGGTTTACATTGATATCTATATATACATAGTATATATATCCAGTATACATAGACCCTTAAGAATATTATATAGCCTTCTCTATTATTGCAAACTAGTTTCCGTGCACGCGCGTTGTGCGTGTTTCCCATTAATTATATTTTAAAAATTACATACATATTTAGTTTTGAATATAAAAATAGCAAAAATATGCAACTAAGATTATTTTTGAAGAATTAAAATAAATAATTGTTCATCCTTTTGATTAAACTATATCTTGTAGTAGCTAAAATAGTTTTTATCAAAATGAAAGAAAATTTTCCTTTTAAAAGTTTGATACTATATTTATATATGATGCATATACTCCTAATTCTTTTATAAAATAAATTAGTAAGTTCCAATATGATGATACATATAAAGAAACATTAAAAAATACAAAAAAAATTACAGTATAATTTTTTCAATACCAATCACATGATGCCATGAAGGCATACTACAAGACATCATTTTATAACTCCTTCCAAATACACAAATAATATAGCATTATATCTATAGTCGCAAGCAATTATAATTACAGTACATTATCAGAATAAAATTAATTAATGAAAATTCTAAAATCAGTATTCCAAAGAAATCAACTTCCTCCTTTTCATAGCTTATGAATTTCTGCTAGCACTCCTTACGGACTAAGTAATCTTCATATATCATTCAATGAATGTTGAGTGTTGCATGTAAATTGATATGAAAATTACTTAATTCCAACATTTATCAACTCTATATGTTTCTCCATTCCCATTTTCTTTAGTTCATGCAAAATCACGCAAAAGAAAAAATTTAAGGGAAAAGAAAGAATCTTAGAAGGGAGGTTAGATGTTTAACTAAAGAAACAAAACTTGAAGAAAATGAGAATCATTTGTTACCTTTAGATAGTGTTTTTTTATGTTCTTTCAAATTCCTTTTGACATAATACTAATTAACTTACACTTAAATACTTAATGAGCTATTCAAATTCAACTGATGTTTATTAACAAAGATTGGTTACTAATTTAAAAGTGTTAGAATTTGATGAGTCAAATTAAGAAAATGAGAAGACAAATTATAGGAATTGTAAGAGTTTGGTAAAGTAATATGATGTGTTAATTTAAAGCAATTAATCATGTATGACTCTGGGCATTAAACCACAACTTTTCCACTTCCAAATCCCGTTAAATTTATGTAACTGAAAAATTAATTTATTGAATTTTATTTAACTTATACTTAAGGTATGTAAAACAAGATTTTTATCATAATTATTAATAATAATAATAATTCAATTGTGAGAGGTTAATAAATATTAGATATTGTAATTATAGGTTGCATAAAAATTCGATTATGAATACAAATATATATTAGAAAAAACTTATTCAGAATTCTAATATTTGACTAATTAAATATTTTATAACATTTTAACATACAGTAGGGGTAAAATGGTAATCAAATTTGAAGCTAAGAGCTTTTAAATTTTAATAATAATAATAATAATAATAATAACAACAACAACAACAACAACAATAATAATAATAATAATAGGAATTAATCTAAGAAAATTCAAAAGTTATTATTATTTAATTAAACTAATTATAACATTTTAATTTATAGGAGGGTAAAATCATAATTCAACTTTTGACTTGAGTTCATCCTACTTATAATAATATATGATAAGTATATATAGGATAGAACATAGCTTCAAAGATTTTCTCATATCTTAACCATTTAACACGTTTAGCAATTTGGGCATAGCCCACACATAAATGTAAAGAGAGACACATATAGGTTTTATACAATATGTACAAAAATGAAAGGAGATAGAATGAAATATTCATAGTACTAAAACAAAAATATAAGCTCAATATTGGCATAACATTCGGAAAATGAGGACCTACCCTTCTTGTATGATCAAAGGATCCAATTTTTTTCAAGTCGTCTTCCGAAATACTTCAACGAACAGGACCTTAAATGTTGGGGAAAAATGAAGAAATGAGGTTAGTACGCCACTTGTACAAAGTATGAGACCATATGCACACATTCTTTAATAATATTCTAAGAGAAAGGGACATTTCATAAAGTATCAATTTTTCATTTAAAACCCCTTATGCACATTCAACAAGACCATCGCAATCAATATTGTATATACACTAAGTCATAGGCATGCTCATCACAATACTACAACATCAAGTCTACTCAAGTCAACCATACATATCATATAAGTGAATACATACTCCATGTAACTTTATCATCAAGTCATATTATCAATAAAAAAGAATAAGAATACATTTCGTTATAACATAGCAAGACAATTACCCATGGACCCCTATCAAGTAAACAAGTGCAATGGCCAAGCAAAGCCCCATAACCTTACTCAATCATGTAAGCCAACAAGAATCATGACTAACATCCTATTTCACATAACATGACATTCAGATATACATTTCAGCTTACTTAATAATACAAACCAACACAACTCATAAGTGAACTAATCAACATGTAGTATCAACAATGTGAAAGTTCATCATATACGTATCATATATCATTATAAGCATAAACATTCATAAGAACATCCTCCTAAGACTACCCTCAAGGCTAACTAGTGCAATGCTTAGGTAGAGTCCCATACCCCTACGTACACTAAGCTAGACCCCTTAGGCTATCCTCGTTATAGTTAAATCCTTTAATTCATTTTGCTTTTTGGGAACATGTTGCCCTAACCGACATAGACCACATGATCTAGTGTGGAATCCGATGTCATAATAGCCTACACCGAAGGAAGGCAGACTAGTTTCCAAGGTAGTACCAAGACATAAAACATAGAAACTATGTGGATCCACTAGCTAGTATTCTTATGGAGGCAACATAGTTTAGGAACTAGAATATATAGTTGGAACCCTCTTTATGCTAAATGCATTGTAGTCTCCAATCCCAAGAGTAATTTAGTGCTCCTACCTTTCCTATGTGGGAAGGGTCACTCCTCACTCTAGTTCACTCAGTGCTAAGCTAGAGTCCCTTTTTGAACTGTCTTTAGGCCTTTAATTAAATCATACATTAGTTTAGATCATACGGACTAACCCTTGTATAATCATCATTATCACTAGCTTAATAAGAATTGCATGAGTATAAGCCCTTTCATTACAATTCATATAAGTGAGTGTAACGTATTAGAATTTTATATCATAATAAGGCACATTGGTAGTCAACACCATCCTTAAAACACATACACCTTAATCAACCTCGCAACATAGTCAAATTTTTATAATTGAACATCAGACCATCCTATCAATCCTAATACAAGGCTTACTCCAATATAACATCATGACTTAATCAAAATTAACCACAATTTGAAGTAAAGGATAGAATCATAAGACTTACCAAGTCTCCTCCATAGTTCATCATCAATGACTTACCATAAAATCTTAATTCAATACAATTTTGAGTATACAACATCATAATTAAATAATCAACATGATAACAAGGATAGAAGAGTACCTATATCACAATTCAATACTAGATCATAGCTTAACACAAGACATTTAGATCAATTCACTTCCTAACCTCGATCTTCTTCTTAAGAACTAGCATGAAATACTACAATTAACTGAAATTTGTTTATGGTCTATGCAAAAACATCATTTAATAACAATTCAATTAATACCAAGTCACTTGGACCAATTTCAACCTAATTCATATCAATATAAAACATAGGGTTAAGGCTTAAGGATCATCATCTATAAACTATACCTAACCCTAAAGATATATCACAATTAATTTAAAATACATGTTAATATATTCATATTATCCAATTGAAAACATAAACGAACCAATTCTTAACCTAATTTCCGAGATTGAGAAGAACCCGCGTGAAAACCCAACTTTTGGAAATACTTTGAAGGAACCCATTGAGGAAAGAGGTCTCAAAGGTGAATTACATCCCGTACCTCAACATTTGATGAAGATATGATGGTTAATTCATCCTTTTACGACCCCCAAATACCTTCCCTAGCTAGTCTTCAATGGTGTCTTCCAATAGAGAGAGAAAGAAGAGAGAAGGAACAGAGTTTATTTTGCGAGTTGTAATTAGATTAATTGGGGTTGGGTCTTTATATAGGGGGTTAAATAACTTAATTAGACTTACCTAATACCAAAAATAACCACAAAACCAATTAATAAATTATCTAGGACTTAGCTTAAAATGTGCAGGAAAATGGATCCTCATAGACGAAACCCCGATCAACGGTCCGTGTGTGAGTCGACGGTCATTTTGTACTTCCGTGTTGCACATCCGTCGTCTTAATCAAAGATTGTGCATATGAGGGCCTCCAAAAAAAGGGATAATTGTTGGTTGACGGTTGGCATCGATGCCCCGTGGATCAACACACACGCCCCGTCGATTGACCCTTCGTGGGTGCACACTGCCAGGCACTGTTGACACAAACGTGCAAGGGACCTTGGCTGGTCCTTGGGGAGTCGTACCTAGACATTTCAACCATGAATTAACATAAACACCTATTATATACTCTTCCACCAATTTTCATGGATTTTCGACTCCTAAAAGCTTGTAAAATAGGCTTAGACATGCTAGTACCTCACTAGAACTAGTTTTCGGACGTTTTGGTTTCTAAACTTCATAAATGACCTATATTCATTAAAATAGGTCTTAAAACAGTGGTTGGACCTCATAACACCTATGTTCGGCTTTAAGACATGTCTTGGATTTTCAAAGTGTTACATTTTTAATAAATTATTATTTTTGACTAGTTTACTAATTTTTCCTATTTATAGTTAGGGGATGACATAGATAAGCTTTTCTCAAAATTAGATTTGTCCACATGTATTTTTTACAAGATTAAAGAACAATTTTTATTTTCTTAAACATTGTAGTAAGTCAAAATAGAACAAACAAATTAAAATAGAGAGGGAGTAAATAATATATTTCACACTATATATATTCATTTGCAAAATAAAAATTGTAAAATTTCATATTTGTTTTTATAATGAATGAAACAAAACTCAAACCTAGTCAAATATTTCATGTTGGTGGTCCAACTAATACAAAAATTGTGCCACAATTGGAGATAAAAGGATTTTTCAACAGTTGAAGTTGACAAATGACAACACATACTTCATCTAGTTAGTTATCTACAAAAAGAAAAAAAACATTAGAACTAAAACATAATATATATGAAACTAAATCTAGGATGATAAATACTAAATTAAAATAAAGGTCTAATCTTCTATTATTGAATGAATGATGGCCAATTTCAAGAATTTTTTTTCTTTTCACATAATTAATTTATGCAATTAATGTGATTATTCTTTCCAAAAATTTGATGTATACGAACCTAATAGATTTTTCCAATAATATTCTATTAAATTTAATTGGACCTTACTTGGATGACAAAGTTGATCATTGTTGTGTTCTTGGTTAGCTCAAACGAAAGAACACCATAAAATCTAACACTGTTTTCTCCAACAATATATAGTATGTTAACTTTTCTAGAATATTATTCCACTGCCTTATATGTAATGACCACATTGGTTTTAAGTAAGTTAAAATAATAAATTTTGTTAGAGAGAGTAGAGACAACGATTTTATATTTCATGAAGTTCTTTCTTTGAAAATAATAAAGAAGATAATAGTGGATTTTGTTAGCCAAGTGGGTCCACAATTAAATATAACACATTTTAATTGGGTAACTTACAAAATTTCTACTAGTTTAGAAGCTAATTGCTAAGATGCATATTAGTTTGTAATATTATGAATCCTACTGGATTTTGGTGCGACTAGATACGCCTAGAAACATGATATCATGATATATGAACTCAAATGTAGGCGTAAATTATTCTACATATAATTTATTCAAGTGAATTTACATGTATCTAGTATATATAGACCTCAGATCCTTCAAACATCACTCATCATTCTCTATCTCGCTCATGTATCGGAATCCCTAACAAAAATAAGTTTTAGCAGCATTTAATATTCACACCACAAAGAGTTCTATAGTCTTTACATATTATTTAATTGTCATTAGAATCAATTCCGCTAAAGAATTTAGGGACATAAAAAGATTGCTAATTATTGATAAAAATACATATTTAGTGGCAATTAAGAATTAATTATCGCTAATGATCATTAGCGACAAATAATTTTTAATTGTCGCTAAATATGTATTTTTAGCGGCAAGTAACACTCCTTGTATATGTTCCTAAAGCTTTTAGCGACACTGGTTCTAATGACACTTAAATAATGTTGGTAAAGAATTTAAAACTCATTATTAATGTCAATATTTATTACCGCCAAAAGTTATTTTTGTTGTAGTGCATAGTCAATGTATATTTTAATTGATTGTTAATTATATTACTATATTTATTTTAAACTAATTCCTAATATTAGATATATATATATATAT
>NC_028637.1:37124704-37125722 GCF_001406875.1 Solanum pennellii | reverse complement strand
AGAGAGAGAGAGAGAGAGAGAGAGAGAGAGAACTCTAGGCCCGCCTATGTGGCGCCACCACAGTCAACAATTTTCTTTTAAGTTTATTTATTTCCAAAACTAGCATTCCTCTTTAATGAAAACATGTGACTTTTATGAAAAGTTGCGACTTTTTTTGAAAGTTATGACTTTTATGGAAAGTTGTGACTTTTATATAAAGTCATGACTTTATGAAAAGTCGTGATTTCAATGAAGATTTGCGACTTTCAATTCATAAAAAAATGTGACGTTTATAAAAAGTCGTCACTTTAATGAAGAGTTGCGACTTTATGGAGCTTGAGAAATTCCCAATGGGTTGCAACTTTTCCAGATAGTTGTATCATTTTTTATAAGACACAATAAACATTTGTTCACACTACTATTTGTTGTTCATAAATAGATGTATTTCTTCTCATTTTAAAACAAAATAAATTATGATCTTCTTCTTCTACTTCCGCAAAATCAAATATTTTGTACTTTACTTTTGTTGAGTGACTTACTGACACCACTATTTTTGTAATAATAAGTTGGTGAATAAAATCGTTCCATCCTCAGAGGATGTAATTCTTTAAACATCTGGTATTGGTGGGGGAATAGTTTTCTTAAGGGGACATTGTGAATTTAGGTGACTCAATTTTTTTTGTAACGACCTGTTTAGTCGTTTTAAGCAGCAGATTTTATTTCTGGAAAAATTGGCTGAGACGACGGATCCCACGAGGGACCGTCATGGGCACGACGGACCGTCATGGACCCTTTAGTAGGAATTGAGTCTCTAAACTCTGTGACGGAGCAGCAGGACGGACCGTTGCAGGCGCGACGGGCCGTCACAGGCGCGACGGGCCGTCACAGGGTGCGTAAATCCCAGGCTGGGTCGGATTTCTGTTAGTCATTTAAGGGGCGTTTTGGACTATTCCTGCTTTAATTATAAAGTTAGTGGGTTAATGTTAATAAGTCTAATTACTTGGGGGTTAAAAGAGGTAACCTTGAGTTAATTAGTGGG
>NC_028637.1:37118350-37123435 GCF_001406875.1 Solanum pennellii | reverse complement strand
TGCAGCAAACATACCGTCGTCTTCAACTCAACCGCAACTCTAGCCAGTCTTCATTACACCGGATTTCAGGGTGAGCTAATGCTTCTAGCTTGGACTGGATCTTCTTCCTCATGTCTTGATGCCTTGAAGTTCCGGCATGGACTAGCTTTTGTTTATTTTAGCTTCTTAGAATACTCTTAGTTTAGTAATTTGATCATAGATGTTCTTGTGGTGATGACTTCCAGATTTTGGGGAATAATAGATGTTGAATTTTAGAAGTTATTGAAATTGTTTTTAATTAATGAGTTTAAGTCTTCCGCATTACTTTCTGTTGATAATATATTGAAATGTTAGGGTTTAGATTGGTTGGTTCGCTCACATAGGAGGGTAAGTGTGGGTGCCAGTCGCGGCTCGGTTTTGGGTCATGACATTTTTCTTTCTATTTCATTTTATTTTTATATATAATGGTATTTTTTTAACACTCAGTAATTTATGCTTATGATATTTATTATTGTTTCTGAGTACATGTTTTAAACTCTGTTGTTTATGTTTCTTCAAAGCTATTGTCTTCAGTTATATTGGACATATACACATATAGAACGTATATTTATTTTACAAAAAATAATTATTTTTACATAGATATGAAATTTCTTATTTATCAATTCAAGAAGTTCATCATGTTAGTTCAAAAGTTATTACTCCTTTCATGATCTAGCGTAATTTCTTCTTTGAATATGTTAAAAACTTTTTATTTATCCTAAGACATATATTACTATTGTATAATCTATACAACTTAAATATATCTTTTTATTACGAAATGTATGCGTATATATATTCTCTTTTTCTTCTTTATTTTTCTTTTGATGTTTATGAAAGAACCAATGCTTTATTATTTCGTCAATAATTCATTCATTAGAGGTTCGTGAGTTATCTGATAATAAAAATTAATCAAATTCATGTTGGAATATAGATAATATATTTTATGAACCTATTTTCCCATTACTTTTCATGTATGGATAGTATTAAAAACTTATTTGCAAGTTCAACGCAACTATTATTTATGACCGCGCGAAGCGCAGACAAATTACCTAGTTTTGGTATAAACTTATCTCTTATACATGTCTAACTAAAACCCCAATTCTTCGGCTATGATTTTGTGAATCTGGGTTAAGTTAATTGTTGGGTGTTGCTTGTTGATAGTTAATCGTTGTTTAAATGTGATTTTTTTAGTAGTTGTGTTGGAACTTAATGAAATTGTAGTTGCAAATACGATGTCCCCTTTGTGTTTTTGGCTTTCTTAAGAGACAGGTCATAAAACTAAGACTACTAAATTGATGGCCGGTGGGATTGTGTAGAGATGAGGTGCAACTCGATAAAGTGAACTCCAGTTCTTCTCCGACACACTCTAGAGATAGTGGGGTAAGGAGGAGGTTGTTCTTCATGCGGAAAGTGGGTGTCCGAGAGGAACTCATTTGATTCAGGGTAGGCTGATCAAGAGAGAATTTACCCCCACTATAGTCTAGTCTAGTCACAAATATTCAATGAATTTACTATCATTAGCATGCACCCAATAGTCTAATGTAACCCATATTCCTATCACATTCCAAGAATCCTCTCTCTTGATTAGTACTTTTTGTATTTTCTCTGTTTTTGATTACTTTTGATAAACCCCATTATTAATTAATGCTTATGTCACCCCTTTGATTTATTATGTTTTTGATCAATAATATCTTTAGCTATGACTAATAAGATCTAAATTTTATTTTTCTATTAATTCTCAAAACCAATCCCTTGAGACTCGACCCAAACCCTTTGTTGGGTTACTTTACTATTGTACGATCGGAGACACTTGCATTGAAAGTTGTGTCTTAATTAGACAAACATCAAAATGGCGCCACTGACGTGGAGTGGTGATATTTGTGAATCCTTAGATTAATAGGATTTTGTTCTTCTTAATACTAACTCAATTTTTAATTTTGTTTTGTTTGCTCTGTGAATATTTCAGGAAGCATTGGTACTAATGGTAGCAACATAGCCAGTTAGGCTACTAAAATGACATCAAAAATCTCAACGATGACCAAGAGCCAAATATAAATGGCCCCCATCTCATGGGAGGTATTGGAGCCATTCGTTTACCTCCGGAAGAGGGAAATATAGTGATCCACAGAACGAGCACTATATTGCAACTCTTGCAACTAAAGGGACTTTTGAGAATCCTCATGAGCATCGTCAAAACTTTGTTGTTGTGTGCGGACCATTCTCGTTGAAAACCATCTCTCTTGATTCATTCCGGTTAAGATTATTCCATTTCTCGTTGATGAGAGAGGAGTGCGAATGGCTGGTCAAGTTTTCGCGTGAATCCATCACTTCCTTGGAAGAATTGGTAACCTCATTCCAAGTGAGATTTATCCCTACCTCAAAGATTATGACCCTTGCGGATAGCATCATGACCTTTAAGCGTCTGAAAGGAGAGACTCTGTATGAAACTTGGTTATGGTTCAAAAAGCTGGTGCTTCTATGCCCAACCCATGGTTTTCAGGATAACGTGCTGCTTCAGTACTTCTACCGAAGTTTGGAGTCAGTAAAAAAATAATTAATGCAAACTTTCTCCTGAAGGCTAGATGCAAAAACCGTATGTAACAGCAACCCAATTATATGGGATGAAAACATCAGCATAGCATGGTACAATTGTGAGGGTCAAGTCTCTCCTCTCACCTTCAAGCTTCCTTAGGGGTAAATTGATGAATATCATGGGAGAGACCAAAACATGGCTAGGATCATGACACAACTTTACATTTTATCAAAAAATGTCACAGTGGTTGGTGCTTGTGGTGTCAATGTCGTGGGGGTTGGGTGTGAAAATCCTAAAGTGATGAAGTTTTAAGCACTATATAACAAGGAGGTAAATCTGCTAACCAACCAAAGTGGTTGCTATAATTCAAACTACCCAAGGCAGGGTGGTTACCAAGGTTAGGATAAAGATGAAGGCTGGAAGGATGAAGATTGGGAATGGAGGGACCATAACACGAATTAGAAGGGTTTGGAGAAGGACAAATATATTCCTTCCCATGAGTTCCAGAAGCTACAGGATTCGGAAGGTGGTAGGTCTAAGGATATGCTCTCATGTATCCTTAACAAAAATAAAGGGTCAGACAAAATGTTAACAGGCATGAAAGAAGATGTGTCTAGCCATAGCCAGATAGTCACCTCCCATTCAGTTTCAATCAAGAAGTTAAAGACCCAAATGCCTCATATATAGTCTCACATCAATCAAAGATGGCAAGAGTGTTTGCCTAGTGATACTATGTCTGACCCCAAGAATGAGGTTTGAAGGAGGACTTGCGTCATGCCATAACGCTAACTACGGAGTTTATTTGGAGACAACCCAAAACCCTTTTTATTGCTCTAAGTTGATTTTAAAAATAATGGTGTGTTGTTTTTACATGTAAAAATGTGGAAAGTGGTCCAACAAGTGTATGCTGGCGAGCAACAGGTCCAGTCGGCATGTAACCGAAGAGGTCGATGAATCCGATGTTTTCCGCCATTCAACTCAAGATATCTTTAAATTGGATTCTTTAAAACTCTATGAGCTTTGGAAATTATTGGCGGATCCTTGATTCTGTCGAGAATCTTGATGAACACTGTCGTTGAGACCCCCACAATAATTAGAGGTCCTATAAAATTCAAAGAAGAAGCTAATCAATTTTTGTTTTGCCGGGTGAATAGGCTAGATTGAATTATGTCACTGAATGGGCAAAAACTAGACGGTTTTTCAAGACAGAGACTTTCAACTTTATTCATTTCCCTAACTTTTTATCTTCCCAACCTCACACGTGCACTCTAGTTTCTATATTTCTTGAATTCTTAGAGAATATTAGTTGTTGAATTATGCTCGGACTTGGATTGAGTTACCACCTAACATCTTAGTAGCATTTTAATCGGCATCTAAGGTTAGTTTTTGAGCCCTAAGTTCCTTTTATCAATAGTCTTGCTCAGATACAATGAAATCACTTTGATGATGTGTGCTTGTCCTCGATGGTAGGATTAGAATTTTTTTTCCTGTGTTGGTTCAATATTATTGATCATTCTGAGTTATATAGTTGATTCCTCAATATTGTGCCTTATAGAAGATGAAAAATTATGGTTTATGCATAAATATCATTGGGTTTGAGCATAAATTAGCTACTGCATGCTTTGATTTTGTTTTCAGGGGTTGCGGGGTTGAATTCAAAAAGATGGGTTGAAATTAGGCACGTTGAGCCATTTGGCGAGCTAGGTCAAGCTCGCTAATGCATTTGGAGGTTCGCTGAACATTCCCTTTTCACCTTTAATTTAATGCTAAATGTGTTGTTGATTTTGTATCTTTTGGCGAGAAACCTCATGTCGCCAAATGCACTTGGCGTCTCGCCGAAAGACCTCTTTTTAACCCCTTTGTCTCAACCCATGTATCATATATGCACTACACTCGGCGAATCACCTAATGGGTTGCACATTTTGTCAACTGGTTCTACGGTATTTTGTTGCAGCTGAACCTCCATTCTTTTGAAGGGATAGTTTCTAGCTCTTTCTCAAATCTTTGAAGATATGGCTAGACCAAAAATATACGGAGGAAACAGTCCACCCCGATAAATAAAAGCAAATAATTTTTAGAAAGATACAAGTGAAGCACATCTTCCCGAGATGGGAAGTGAAGGCAAACAACCTAGTATATATATAAAAGACAACCCTAGGCCCACCTATGTGGCACCACCACAAACCCGGTGATATGCTCAAATTACACCTCCCCAAAGAAATCTAAGCTCTGATAATCAAGTAGAGAACCCAACTTGTAGGTTGGGGCGATACCATAAGAAAAATTATCTAAACTTAACTTTAATCCAAAATTACTTCTATTTAGCCAATGTCTTTCTAAAACAAGTAATTAAAGGGGGGGGGGTTATGAGACAAGTTGATTAAACAATATAAATTAACAAGTAAATTGTCACGACCCAAAACCGAGCCGCGACTGGCACCCACACTTACCCTCCTATGTGAGCGAACCAACCAATCTAAACCCTAACATTTCAATTTAATATCAACAGAAAGTAATGCGGAAGACTTAAACTC